>NC_139233.1:1361100-1665732 GCF_977018435.1 Lepisma saccharinum | reverse complement strand
ACTGTGCATAAAGTGGACTTAAAAAGACCCAATCAATCAATCATCTAATCGTCATTGTTGACTATGTGTATTTATTTCCTTTGTCCAAAAAGTGTGGATATTCCATTTACTGTTTGCAGCTTAATTCAACAACCGTCTCGCCCAAAAGCTTTCATGCGCATATTGTCATGCGTACACTCTTGAGTCCGTAAACACAGGTACGAAGGAACACTGAACGCATGCCTTTGCTTACGCGACCGGAGTGAGTACTACGCCTGGCAAAAACACACACAGCGCCAAAAAAGAAAAAGAAAAAAAAGTCTGCGGCTTCCAAACGACAAAATGTTCCGTCTCGTACCGTTCCAATATTACTGCGTATTCGCAATTTTCGGCACGTGCATTTCGCCTTGTGGCCTATGCAGACTTGCAAAGCTACGTTGCAAAACGATCATTTTATAGGTCACGTTTTGAAGAGTTTGGTGACCTGTGATTCGTCAGACCCCCGGACCGCACCCCCTTCGGAGCGAGTACGGCGCGTACGTGTTTGGATCCACCCCTGTCATGTCTACACCGGCTTCAAAACAACACGGGAGTTAACAGTACGGTTTTACACCCATAAAATATACTGGATTACCAAAAATGGCATTTCTGGTGCTTTCCCGACACTGCAACGTACTCTAGAATTACAATAAGGTCGTTCTTACCTTTGGATCCGACGGGAAAATGACCCATCGTGATGCATCCCGATGACTCCCGCGAAAACACATACACGTCGTGTACGGTATCATGCTGGCTGGCTCTTCAGACACTGCACCCAGCCAATAAAAGCACAAACAAGAACATTCCCGCACTTCGTTCAACACATAACGGACAACAAACAGGGAAAGAGGGCGGGGGGAGGGTGGTGTTCACCAGCGCCCCCCGTTTTGAAACCGAACAAGAAAAAGACTGCGCAGAGTAAACTAGGCAAATCGGACAAACAGCACACGGAGGCCAAATGACACTTTCGTCAACTGACGTGTACAAGGGACGGGGTTGGCGCTGTCTAACCCAACGAAAACCAGGACGAGTTTGCGCCAATCAATACCAAGCCCCCAGACACGGCAGCGCCTCGTGGTGGTCAATTCTCTAAATTCTACACTGGCAGCGAGTAGCGATTGGGGGAAGGGGGTGGTGATGTACCGGAAAACAAGGCGAGATAAGTAAGAAGGCGATAAAAGTGAAGCGGAACGAAATAGAAGTCGAGGGCGGGAAATGGCGGGGCACTTGGAAGAGAAGAGAACGGACGAGGCTCACACAAAGCGGGACACAACGCACCCGAGTGTTGCAAGGCAATGAATATCCACGCGTGAATAACCTATGAAATTAAGCTTTATGTATTACGTACATTTAGGAGGGGATTTGCCACTAGGCTATCCTACTGTATAGCTGAAGCAGCAGAAGCGACATCGTCTATTAAAATTCCTTAATATTGTGATAATAGCATAATAAATGAACTGCACTTATTTGTAAAAAAAAAATATTTAACAGTGCTTTTCCCAAATCTTGACTTTGCTCCGAGAATTTTTGCGAGTATTTAGCGGTCGTTCAATGTTCCAAGAATAATAATTAGTCCTGTCCTCAGAAATTCAGCGTCGGACAGGAGACTTCCTACAGTCCCTACCAAAAGTTTAAGGCCACCAACTTTTATGATATAAATGAATCCTGACCGCAAGTTTTTGGTACAAATATGGAGTGAAATTGTATGGAAGTACAGTAATATAATGTGTGGTGAGGCATATATTGCCGAAAAAAAATATTGGTATACGTCTTGTAGTTCTTGAGACACGAAAGTGGAAAATCAAATTTCTTAACTGAAAAATCCAGCAATTTGAAGTACAGATGAATGTGTATACACGTAACCGACGTCGTTATGACAGTACTGAATTTTTTTCCAGTATTGTGGAACATGAACATGGCGCAAAAATAAAAAAATTAAAAAAAAATATTCTATACTGTTTTCAGCTTTAAAACGAAGTAGGTGTGGCCAATAAGTTACCGAAATTTGTACAGGGAGGTTATTTCAGTCATTCACCGCCAGAGTGACGGCCGTTCCGCGGACTCTTCATGCAACAGGTCCCGGCAAATTGCGTTCAGGAAGTCCGTAACAGAAACCGCTTGTTTTGTAATGTTTCCACTTTTCACAATTACAGTTACAATTACAATTGAAATAAGCACGTACCTTGTCGCACGGATGCAGGAAAAGGTGTCCTCCCAAATACAAATATTTCTGGCACCTTATTTCTGACATCTAATCTTAGATTAGTCATCGCTACTTTATTCTCAGTTGTCGCGACAGCGCCTGCAGCTTATCGGGGGTTGGGTGAGTTGTCAGCCGCGAGAGGGAGCTTCATACTGCACGTGTCGGCAGTGATGCCAACCGTAGGGACATGTCCCTACGCATAGGGACTTTTCACTAAATTTCGCCCGTGTAGGAACGTAGGGACAGATTTTGCCAAATGAGGGAAAACGTAGGTACTTTTTTCAATCTTGGTAAATTACATTTTATGAATTAGTTTATCTGGATACTTTAGCGAGGAGGAGAAAAAAGAACTAACTAACAGATCTCCATCAGAATTTTGGAACATGTTATCGGTTACCAAAAACTTTCAAGGCAAGTTCCTTTTTGAAAACATTTCCACTCTCGCGAAAATAGTGCTAACATTGCCGCATTCTAACGCGGAAACGGAAAGAATATTTTCAATGTTAAGTGATACAAAAACAAAAAAGGGAAATAAAATGGGACCAAAATTGTTAAAGAATGCAGGAAATACAGCATCACCAACCAACATCCATCTCTTCACAGCAGCAGCATGTATGACTTCAAATAACATAATCAACAGTAAACGACTCAACGTTATTCATTAGGGGTGTGCTGGATTCTTTACTTTAAAAAGTCGTTAATTCTCGACGTTTTCTGCCTTGTAAGTTTCTGGAACTTATCGAAAGTTGTAAGTTTTTATTCTAGAAATGCAAAAACAATCACTTAAAGTGAAAATGACTTGTAAAATTCGAGATTTCCAGTGCTTCGGGAAATTTCGAACATTTCCCGTCCAGAAAATTTTCCGACTTGGTCGGGAAATTGCAAATTTTTCAGTCCCGAATGTCGGGATTTAAAAAAATTACCGTCCCGATCCCGTCCCGACCCAAAAAATTCTGTCCAGCACACCCCTACAGCGTTGCCACACTGTTGATTTCATACTTGGAGAGCATGGATCGTGTAAGAATGGCGGAAGAGAACAGTAAAAAAGTTGTTAATGTTGTACAGATTGTTAGGTGGAGTGTGCAGGAGGATGGCTGTGGGCTAATTAATAAACTTATGGATTTCAGTATATTGGCCAAAGAACGTGCTTACATGTGACAGCGACAATCACGATGTAGAAGAACTGATTTGATTACAGGTAAATTTGGCAACAGTACATCAATCATAAAATTGCAGGATATGAAAATGGCGTCTTCGATGATGAACGTTTGCCGTTAAAGTGCTACGAAAATAATATTTTTTATCGGTTCGTAATCACAATTACCGCAAAACCATTCAGGAATAGCCCCACTGACCATTCTCGGTAAGTTTAGGTTAAGTTAGGTTAGGCAAACATAGTTAAAATTTGGGCTCGAAAAAAACATGCACGGGTAGCCCAACAAACCATTGACGGATAGCCCCACGAACCATTCAGGTACGGTTAGGTTAGGTTAGGATAGGCAAACATAGTTCAAATTTGGGGTCGTAGTAATATCAGGAATGTATATTTCGTTTTTTAAGTATTGGAAACACAATATCTTCCAGTAAATAATGAGCAATAGTGCCGATCGCGGACCACTCAATTTCACTTAATTTGCAATTTCTACACGTGACCCCCAAATTTTAACCTCAAATTTGTGATTAGGAGGCCTCAATTAGTGAGTATGCGAAATATTACAAAAAACGGGGAGGGGTCCTGTATTGTAAATTCGTTCCTTCATTAATTGTGGAAGCACCGAGCAGAATGATTTGGTAAGTAAATGTGTTTATTTTTCTGTTTTGCATGCTCATGAGGTGTTGTTTTTAGTCGCTTTACCTGGCGTACGGACATTTGGTCAGTTATAGGGACATTTTGACTACGTCTGTAGGGACATTGTCGAAATATGTTTAGCAACACTGTCGGCTACCAGATGTTGTGAGGGCACGCTCATGTTCACTTCTGTTTGCTTTTATCAGTACGCGTGTTGTTTTTACTGTGTTATTGAGTTTATGTGCTATTCAGTGCTAGTGCTTTATTGGGTGTTAATTGTTATTAATTCATTAGTTATGCTAAACAAATATAGTCTTGAACAAAGAGTTTTTATGTACGATAATTACGTGAAAACGAATTCTTGCAGAAAAGTGGTCAGGCAATTACGAAAGACAGGATCCCTTGAACCTAAGAAACGTGTTGTATTGCTGTTGAAGAAGGTAATTTTCAACATCTCTTATAACACAGGAGGTTAGTGATCATCATTATTATTACTTTTAAATATCATTTTACGCTTTCGGTTTGCTTTATGCGCCGGGATGCTGTCTTCCCTTTCTGTCAACTGAGGATAAAGTAGCGATGTCTAATCTAAGATTAGATGTCAGAAATAAGGTGCCAGAAATATTTGTATTTGGGAGGACACCTTTTCCTGCATCCGTGCGACAAGGTACGTGCTTATTTCAATTGTAATTGTAACTGTAATTGTGAAAAGTGGAAACATTACAAAACAAGCTGTTTCTGTTACGGACTTCCTGAACGCAATTTGCCGGGACCTGTTGCATGAAGAGTCCGCGGAACGGCCGTCACGCTGGCGGTGAACGACTGAAATAACCTCCCTGTATTAATGCGCGCGGTGCCCACTTTCTATTCGCCAGCACTTGCCCCTCCCTCCTAGCGCACGTGTTAGCTTCAGTGTCAGTATTTTTCACAACGTTTCGAAACTAAAGTGGCTTTTAAAAATGTGCAAATATTAGTTTTTAAAATGAACACTGTTGTAAATACCAGAGATGAAGAAAATATAATAAAATAGAGGTAAACACTTACGATGTCAGTTCTCGTCAATGGTAATATACCATGTAAGAAGAATTCACACAGCTGGCGGAGTGGTTATCACTGTGCGCTACGACGCCAGGAGTCCCGAGTTTGAATCTTGGCCTGGGCATGGATGTTCTTTGTGAGTGTTATTTCATCAATTTCACCATATCATCACTCATCCTCATCCTCGCGATTAATCAAGTGTGGCAGAAATGCGAAGTAAAATAAACCAAATGAATCATGCAATAATTTAACCAGCGTAGACAAACTCATATCCATGAAAAACAAACATCCACTTTCCTGCTGACGGCAGCAAGTACAAAATCGGCTAAAATGTGCCATCCGCTTTTTTGTTCGGCTGAATTTCCTTGCGGACCGCATAAATCCTTGTTTTTAAGACACCTGTTCAGAAGTTAACGATTCAACACAATACTCTGGATTCCCCGCAATTTTGGTATCGCCACTTGCTCAAGGTTTCAAATGTTGATGTTTTGTAACACTTGCTATTGAAGCCACATCAACATTCAATGATACTTACAATCTATAAACACTACGCAAAATCTCGAGAACCACCACACGGCAAGGGAGAGGAGGGCAGGTTTTGCAGGGTCGAGGGGAGGAAAGCTATAAATAGCCGTGTGCTTGAGGGTAATAGTGTTTCGGAAGATTCTTGACCACCAGAAGTAGTGTCTCCAACTATGTTAGTTTTTCCCTTATGAATTAGATACAAGAAATGTGAATGTCTTATTACGTACACGCGTGTTGGAACATTAATAAAACTTTGTAGTTGCGAAGTTGGCTATGTAGCAATTAGATACGATAACAGCTTTGGAATATTACCGAATTGTAACGATGTTTCTATAAAGGTCGGGTAGCAACACTGAATGGCACAGTTTGCCCATCTGTAACGCCAAAAGCTTTTGTCCCCGCCCTCTACAAATTCCTTCCTGGAAGCAGTTGCCAGTGTATGCATCTGGCATTTTTCTTTGACAAGCTGGGGAATTCAGGTTCCTGAAATCTGAGC
Organism: Lepisma saccharinum; assembly: GCF_977018435.1. Lineage (NCBI taxonomy): Eukaryota > Metazoa > Arthropoda > Insecta > Zygentoma > Lepismatidae > Lepisma > Lepisma saccharinum. The sequence continues at coordinate 1,659,663 of NC_139233.1, read as the reverse complement.
ATGTTTTATGTGGGAAGTAAGGAAAGGAAGCATAGGTGGATCATTTAATAAATGCTAAACTAATATTCCGTACGATTTTAAGCATCACTGGTTGTATTTGCACCAAGCAATTTGGCTTTCTCAAAGGTTTCGCTACAATCTTTTGCAGTGTGTTGATTTTACCATTCTAGATAAAACGCATGAAGTTGAAAGTAGTGTGTGCGTGTTTGTGGTATATACATCAACACATGTGTAATCTAGAGATTCCCATGTCAGTTACTGACAGTGTAAATCATGTTTTCTGATTCTGTCTAGTCCTGTGTTTCAAGATTATAGACTGTACTTAATATTGCGAATTTGCAACACTGCACAACACGGAGTGACGGACAAGTAGCGGAAATTTCGTTAATTTAAATGAGTGAATGTCACCATAGGTGCTTTACTAAAGAATGGTTATGAATTCATAAACAAGGATAAGGCTAGTAAATGCTTTGAACAGCATACAATGCTGTATTACTCTAGTTTCAAGACGGCATTGAATGGACTATCTATCAGGGTGCAAAAGGTCTGCGGAGGGACTATTGCCAGAATCCACCAATAGGGCTGCACTGGCTTTCTCCAGAACACGTGCTTTTGTTTACATCCACTTCGTAGTGGAAAAAAATGGACAATAGTTTTATATTTTTTTTCTAAACTTCGCAAAATAAAAAAAAAATACAGCGAAAACTGAGAGGTCTTCAGATATTATCTTCCTCAGCGACTCCGCTGGAGTGAACAAATTTTATCAGTCATTATAGTTGAAATGTGTGTCAATAGATGGCGCAGAAAGACATATCTCGAGTAGCAGCATTGTGCAAGTCCAAACCTGTTTTCGTTACGCTTCATAATAAACAGGCTGTTTGAATCGCAAGCTACGAGAGAATGGGGGGAAAAAATCTGTGCCCGTGGCCGTGAAGTGGTAAATAATTAGTATGTACAGATGCAATAGGTCTCATAGAGAAATTGCAGTCGCATTGAATGTGAGTAAAACCTGCGTGGCGAACACAATAAACAAATTCAAGCAGCAAGGTACAGTGGTTGATAAACAACGCTGCGGCCTCCCCAGGGTAACGTCTGTACGCGAGGACCGCATTATCGCGAGACATGGCACACGTCAGCAGCAACAATGGCTTGGATTCAAGCTAGGGAAAGCCCATTGTTGCCTTGGCAGCACGAACTTCGGACCTGAATCTTATAGAAAACCTATGGAATACCATTGGTCTTCGTGTAGCCAGACGCCAGCCAACGAATGTCCAGGAACGTCGTGAACAGATCTCCGAAGTATGGAATGAGATTACGCCACAAGAATGACAGAAATTGGTCCACAGCATGAGAAAACGTGTCCAAATGTGCTTGAAACTTAAAGGTGGATCTATTGGCTATTAAAATCTCACACTTCATTCATCTAATTTCAGGAGGAATGTTTGTTTCCAAGTATGTTTTCAAAATTCAGATGATTTTACAAATTGTACCTTTAGTAGCATCTATTAGTTATAAGTGCATTAATATGCCCTTACACTTTCTTGATCTTGATGTACCCTTCAATAACATTACATAATTCTAATTTTGTATTAAAGTGTTTATTTTATGAAAAGCACTCGCATATGTACTTTTTCTGTTTGTCTGAAAAACACATGACCAGGTGGTCTTAAACTTTTGGTAGGAACTGTAGTTTGGTATCCTTCACAGCGTATTCTGATGTCCTGCAAGAAATTAATTTCGAGTCTCGCATTCATCAGCTTGCTGCCACAAATGCCAGAAGGAAACAGTTTCAGGCGAGTGTTCTCTTGCTAAATCTAAAGAGTATCTTTATCGAAGTTTAATGAATATTTTTTAATCAGATGTGTCTATATTTCAAAGTGTGCAATTGTTATTAATACAGAACATGCAATTAGTGGAAGTGAAGTACCATAATGATAAATAATAATAATGTCATCAGGGTCGAAAACAAAAGACAGCTTAATATATAACCCCCTCCCCTCTGCGTACATTCAAGTTCAAAAATGCACGTAGGCAATTTATCCTTCATCATACTCTGTCACTTTCTAAGCAGAAGTTAAAGCAAAGAAACAATCTACCAGCGACACAGCTAAATGTGGCAGAAAAGTGAACTAAACCAAATCAATGCAGAATGTCACCTCACTGACACTATCTACAAAATGAATAGCAGTGTTTCTCAACGGGCGGGCTGGGGAACGGTACGGAGCATTTTATGTTGGGCGTCTGTAAGCTTCCCTGAAACTATTCTTCTACAATAAAAATCATTAAAATAAAAATTAATGACAGTTATCAGCTGTCAGAATACCATAGTATAGTCATCGATTTCCCACATAGTATTTAATGGGATTTCCCTGTTTTCAAGATGAAACATGCTAATGAAAATCAGCACTTACCAAATTCATTTAATGATGTTACAATTAGCTTAATTTAAACCTAATTTTTTATGTCAACAAACCTAAACATAATCGACTTAAGCGCTTTATAATTATGCCACGTGTTCGGAATTGTTTGGTGTTTTCGTTGATCAATATCAAACTTTCCCTCACTTGCAAAATTTCCCTTCCAACCGGTTTAGACGAAACGGGATATCCCATTCCGTCCAAAACAGCGGACAACCGTCAGATCTGATGGGCAGGTGCTGATAAGCCATTAGGGGAAGTGGGATGCGATCCTGCCTGGCATTGAGGCACTTTGCCCCCTTAGAAATATTTGGGGAGAAGAAATTGGCATGCAGAGGCCGGCGCTTGCGGTCATCAGCATAACGTTACGCATCCCCTCCCCCTTCTTTCTTGATCGTGCAGCTTTTTTCACCTACGTGCAAGAACGGACGAGGTTCGTGGCCCCCGGCAATCGATTCAACGCGCAGATACCAAGATCTCCATGGGCACTGTTGCTATGGCACTGCCTCGAGTAGATTAGGTTTGCGGGTTGTTAGCTCCACGACCACCGGGGGGGGGGAAGGGGGGATGGTTCCAAGAAATTTAATTTTAATTTTAATTGCACGGCTCATGCAGGGGGGAAATGCACGCGCATCTCAAGCGAAAACAAACACACCTGATTTTCGATTATGAACAGGTGTCGGTAAATGAGCCTACACGTACGTTATGTACACGGTGTGATAAGCTTGCATAGGATGGATAGATACGATGCTAGCTAGGTATTGGAATAGACAAGACTTACATGTGGATACTATGAAACAGACATTGGTTTTCATGTGAAGTTCACTTATTGATCCATTATTCTCTGCCCGACTAACAGGCTTTACGAACTTGAACATGAAGACACCTGCTTACTTCTAGTGAAGAGTCAAGTACTCGCTACACGCCTTAACAAGCCGTGGTACCATTGATTGATTTTTATATCATGGGTACATCAACACATAGACTATTTTGCCCGTCATGCATGCGGGGAAAAGCCCTTTAACTAAAACACAATTGAGGACACGGCCCTTCCAAGATAATAAAATATGTCTGGTAAAAACTTCCTAACTCAAAAAATAAAATATGTCTCGTAAAAACTTCCTAAGTCAAAAAATAAAACTTCTCGTAAAAACTTCCTAACTCACAAAATAAAATATGCCTGGTAAAAACTTCCTTAATAAAAAAATGTCTGGTAAAAACTTTCTAACAAAAAATAAAATATGCCTGGTAAAAACTTCCTAACTCAAAATATAAAATATGCCTGGTAAAAACTTCCTAACTCAAAAAATAAAATATGCCTGGTAAAAACTTCCTAACTCAAAAAATAAAATATGCCTGGTAAAAACTTCCTAACTCAAAAAATAAAATATGCCTGGTAAAAACTTCCTAACTCAAAAATAAAATATGCCTGGTAAAAACTTTCTAACTCAAAAATAAAATGTCTCGTAAAAACTTCCTAACTCAAAAAATAAAATATGGCTGGTAAAAACTTTCTAACTCAAAAAATAAAATATGGCTGGTAAAAACTTTCTAACTCAAAAAATAAAATATGCCTGGTAAAAACTTCCTAACTCAAAAAATAAAATATGCCTGGTAAAAACTTCCTAACTCAAAAAATAAAATATGCCTGGTAAAAACTTCCTAACTCAAAAAATAAAATATGCCTGGTAAAAACTTCCTAACTCAAAAAATAAAATATGTCTAGTAAAAACTGCCTAACTAAAAAAAATATGTCTCGTAAAAAATTCCTAACAAAAAATAAAATATGTCTGATAAAAACTTTCTAACACAAAAAATAAAATATGTCTGCTAAAAACTTCCTAACTCAATTTTTAAAATTGAAACATTCATTTACGTATTACTTAAGAAGAAGTAAAACCATACTGCCTCCGAGAATAAAATCCCCATGCCGTAGTGAAACGCTGAGGCTGTAAAAAGAGACATTCAGCACACACAAGGAGAAAACGCAGTCTAACAGAGAATTATCCTGGCCGCCAGTCAAGACGCCAAAGCCTCGTTGGCCTGAAATATTGTCGTTACCGGGGCGTCTACAGGAAAGGGACCTCACTTGGACAAGCTAACTCGTGTCGTACATGATTTGAGTTTTAGTTTCAAGTCCACTTTATGCGCAGAAAGGTTAATCGGGACTGGACCTCGAGTTTATAGTGGGATCAGAACCATCATGTGCTTCCACCGGGTATCGAGAACGGGACGACGGGGAGGCCCTATGTATGCATGCTTTCATTTGTGGCTTGAAGGAATGTATACATTCACCGTTATGATGATCACATTCAACAAAAAGTGAATTTAGTCTGATGACAAGTGGCATATAATTACCTATGTTCTCGTGTTATCTTCAAATTCATTCCTTATTACCACAGAGAAAGGTATCACCTTTGTGTTGCTACTTTCAATAGGCAGAATGAATAGTACGATATCTCCCTCCATTCGTTCTGTCCAAACCTCTATGGGGAACTGAACCCCTAGTGTGTATGCAACCCAAAAGTATTCGGTGCTAAGGTGGTTGCATATTCTGCAGGATTTCAACTAAACACTTGAATTTGTAACGAAGCTTGACACGCACTGAGAACGGAAGGAGGAGTCTCAGTGAGCCATAAACCCTCAAGATAACCTGCAGACTTCTAGCCGGAAATTCCGTGCTTCGGTTCCGTACGTTCCCCTGCAGTAAGCGTTACACCATTTGGTTTCAATGGAAGCAGACAACAGAAATTCTGTTGGTAGACAGCGCGACAAGCTTAATGCAGTTCTTACGTTGTGCCCAATTCTCGCTTATTCAGAGATCAGAGGGGAGTACATGTTGTGAAGCCTACTGCTTTAAGACGAAATTCCTTAGAATTTTTCGTAACATTTGTACCATGACCAAAAAGCTACCTCGTAAAGTGAAAAATATTATTGCATATTTCATGGCATTTCTCAGGGATAGAATCCGTCCTATTTCCGTAGCATAACCAATCAGAAGCGAGCTCTAGGTCAGGAGTGCAGTTGTAATGGCGGCCGCGTGAGCTGTAAACAACGTATCACTTCACATTTTTATAACACGATAATTATTCAACATAGAGGAATTACGCTTCATATTAAATGGTTTTAGGTAGAGAAGCATGGCGCTCATTAAATATATATTTAACAGCGTTTGCTATACACGTATGGAACAATATTTTAGATGTTTCAATTGCAAACAACTTGCACTCGCCATATATGGTGTAACTCGATGTGCCTATCGTGCTCTATGTATCATACAATGTAATCTCAACAGCTAACCGAAATGTTCCATGAAATGCTTTCGTGCAAAAGTGCTATCTGCTATCAGATTTTTGGAAGCATTTATGCTAGCAAAAATGTTAAAGGAAATCCTTTCGTCTAAAGCCGGCTTGAGGCGAGTGGTGAAAACTCCTGATGAAGCTCCGAGTCAAGTTTGTCGCATGACAAACAGAGAGACGTAACTCCAAAAATGCGAGTTTCAGTATTCTTTAAACAAACTCCTCTGAAGTTATATATTTGGAGTCAGATCGACTAATCTCCACTTCTAATCCTTAGCTGAAAGGTGGAGTCACGTATATCGAATTTACTGACTCTTTTTAAGAGTCAGACACGTTCCTAAGAATACATTATTTCCTCTCTCCTGCAAATTTCATAAATTGGAGTTATTGCTCGACGAGTTGGTCTGTTGGTCGCCGCAAAGAGACGTCGCGATAAGAGAAAATGAAGAAACAAGACAGGACGAAAATAAAATAATGAAGAAAACAGGAAGAAGACATTCTAGAAGAAGGAAGAAGAAAGAGACTAAGACTGAGAAAGCTACAGAGCAGATGAAAGGGAAAGAAGAGAGTTACCAATAAAAACAATAGATATAAAAATAAGTAAGCAACACTGCCTTATATCAAGGGTGCTCTCTGTCCTTATCTGCGCGCGAAAACAAACACAGGGTAATTCAAAAAGATCGTTACATATTCAAAACGGCATGGCTGTTTAAACAGTAAGACAATATGAAACTGAGTTGCCACCAAAAGTGGTGTAACATCCTAATTGGTGTAACGCAACACCTTATCGAGTGTTAAAGGCCCCCTTACTTTATTTATTTGACAGAAAATGGTGTAACGAGACATTAAAGGTGGTCCTGTTGCCACCACTTTTGGCATTTTTTAAAGTGCACTATACATGATTACAAAGCAAAACTGTCAATATTTTGTTTCATGGTCGCAAATACTGGGCGTCTTGATGCTGCCCCCTTACACAGTGATGACATATGCTTTGCAGAACTCCATATGAAACGCATTTCGTCGTCATTCTTGCTAAAACTTTGAGAGTCTTTCTTTCTATTCACGTATACTACGTTACTGTATTGTAATTCAATAAAGAACGGTGGCGTTTGAAAAAAATCTAAAAACCTCTCAGAATAACCCTGTATATAACACGTACAAAAAAGGAAGGATGAGAGGAGACTATTCTAACCTGCACCAAAGCTCATTCGACGCGAAAGTTAACGGGGAAATGCAAGTTCAGCTCTTTTGATAAATAGTGCGATATTTACACAAAATTAGCATACTTGGTCGCACAAGAGAAGAGACGAGGAAGGGAGATGTAGCAGAGATGGTTGCCTAGCAACGCCCTCTTCTTTCACCTGGATGGCACAAGATGCCCTGCGGAGGTGAAGGAAGATGCTGGGAGGAGATGAGGAGGATGTGTCTGCCTCGAGATGCTCCGCGCAGCTGCTCAGTGTCGCGGCCGGGGGATATTCAGGGGAAAAGAAAAAGGCTCTCGGAGAGAGAAATGGGTATCTGTGCTTCTCACAGATTGCTTACAACCAACCTCCATTTACTTTTTCCTATTTATATTATGTCACTTTTTCTGCTTCTTTTGGCTAATCGCGGCTATGAGGATGAAACTGTGATGGTGAAGAAAACTTGCTGTTAAACACACAATGCATATGCGTAACTTCGTTACTAAATTTAAAAGTGAAGGATAATTTTGTTAACCTTCTGAGACCTGAAGAGTAAAGCATTGAAAATGTTTTTTTTTTATCATTGCACAAAATGTTAGTTATTTAGCAAAATAGTCCTGGATGCTCTTTTCATGGAATGGAAAATTTCTATGTTTCCTCCCGAAGTTAACTCCGAAGTTTGATTCTGCTTCCAACGTTAAGTCCCAAGTTTCATTCTGCTTCCAACGTTAAGTCCAAAGTTTGATCCTACTTCCAACGTTAAGTCCAAAGTTTGATCCTGCTTCCAACGTTAAGTCCCAAGTTTCATTCTGCTTCCAACGTTAAGTCCCAAGTTTGATCCTGCTTCCAACGTTAAGTCCAAAGTTTGATCCTGCTTCCAACGTTAAGTCCCAAGTTTGATCCTGCTTCCAACGTTAAGTCCCAAGTTTGATCCTGCTTCCAACGTTAAGTACCAAGTTTGATTCTGCTTCCAACGTTAAGTCCCAAGTTTGATTCTGCTTCCAACTATAATCCTTTTTGCAAACATGAAAAGTTGTGGTCCACGATAAATTTCCAAGACCAACATTTAACATAACTCCTTTATTAATATTCATAAGGTTGTTGTTACCAACTATCACTTGCATATCCAAATCCCATTCTCGAACAGTTCCCCTAGTCTTTATTCGTTCTAAGAGACTTTCACTAATTAAACTATATGTTGACGCAGAATCTAAACAGGCCAATAAATTCAGATTATTGATTTTACAGTCAACAAACACAGCAGTCGCATTAGTTTCACCACCTTGTCTGGGTCCTATATCACTACGCGATCCTTGCAAAGCAAATTGAGCACCTCTCACTTGCATCGGACACCATCGCTCAAAATGATCACTTGCTGAACATTTACGACAATATTTGGGCGTATATTCTGTGAATGCAGGACCTTTAGCCTTGAATTGTCGTTCGATATTATGTAATCCCCAAAAATCCTTGGACAAATAAGAAAGTTTTTCTAAAACTTTCAACTCGTTCTGCAATTCATTTAAAGTATTAGGTATCCCCTTTAGATACAATTTTTGGGAATACTGAGGTTTAAGTCTATCCACAAGATAACTTACAAAAGTGCATTCATCCATATCATACTGTAAAATCTTAGCAGCTCGAACTCTACTTTCTAAATACTCTAAGGGAGTTTCATTATCTCTTTGATTACCCAGTACATATTTATTACATAAATACTGTCTCCCAATAGAAGTTGCATACTTATTTAAGATCATTTGAACTACATCATTCCAAGGGATATTTTCAATTATACATTTCATCCATAATTTACCCATTTCAGTATTTAATTTTGATAAAACTGCGAGCATAATCTCGTGAGAAGGAAACATTTTTCTGTCTTTAATACCCTGCAATACATACAAAAATCTATACAGGCTTTCAGCATTAATTTCCTTAACTATAGGTACAGTAGCTATTAATTGAGTCAAATTTTCTTTGGCCATTTCCATATTTAACTTTCTCAAATCGGACCTATTATATAATACTCGTCCGTCTTCATCAGACGACGAAGAACTTTCCAAAGGCTTACTTGGGCGTTTATTCACCCACCGAGGTTTACAAGGTACCTTTACGTACGTTTCTACATCTTCCCCCTCCCTTTGTCGTCCTTGGGCATTTTCTGGGGTGTGTGGTAAGGGTCCTACAAATTCATTTAACAACTGCGAAGCAGAATGTTCTCTACGAGTTGAAGAAAGTGGGGGAAAAGACGGACCAAAATTCCTCCCATCCACTGTTCCCGTAATATCTACAGTATAATAATTCCGAGAGGTAGCCATATTACCGCACCATTTTACAGTCTAACCTACCTAGAAATATTGATACATTGATAGCCAATTGTATACAAGTAACAGAGACAGAACCAGCATGTAACCATGCTCTGCTCTTATAATCCTCTACGTCTCTTGTTTCCCCTTTAATACCAAAGAAGTGAGACGAGGATTATCTTATCGGCGCAGTGGATGATCATATATTAGGTACTTAAAGTATACAATTGGAACTTAATATTCGTTTACCAATATTTATTACAAAACATATTAGTACTTATACTTTCCAAATACAATTAATTCAACAGAAATGTCTATGGATTATCTCCCAGTAAACCTAGTTTAATTTGTCCCATTTGATAGTCAGCAGTCAGTAAGTAAAGGCTACACGAGTCAGAGCAAATCGCAACCCAGCCCAAAACCCCCCACAGCCAACATGACCCGGAGCAATCAACCAAAAAATCTAAACTAAAACAATTTCCTTTTCTTGCACTTTTAAGAACTCAAAATAAATCAATAGACTTTAGGTAAATTACACCCGGCCATGAGGGCCTATAAAGGGCGATAGACTGTAATGCAATATACTCAGCCTGTCCAGCCAGTGTCCAGTACGTCAGAAGTCTCTCGTATTCGGCAAGGATCTGCCACGCTAAACTTCTCGCTCGACCAGCGCAGAAGCTCAGCCAATGGCAGAACCTTCCAGAGTCACCTGTCTGTTGAGTCTACATCCGTCATTTATGAGCAATATTACACTATGGGCTTACACAACGTTAAGTCCAAAGTTTGATTCTGCTTCCAACGTTAAGTACCAAGTTTGATTCTGCTTCCAACGTTAAGTCCAAAGTTTGATCCTGCTTCCAACGTTAAGTCCAAAGTTTGATCCTGCTTCCAACGTTAAGTCCCAAGTTTGATTCTGCTTCCAACGTTAAGTACCAAGTTTGATTCTGCTTCCAACGTTAAGTCCAAAGTTTGATTCTGCTTCCAACGTTAAGTCCAAAGTTTGATCCTGCTTTCAACGTTAAGTCCCAAGTTTGATCCTGCTTCCAACGTTAAGTCCCAAGTTTCATTCTGCTTCCAACGTTAAGTCCCAAGTTTGATCCTGCTTCCAACGTTAAGTCCAAAGTTTGATCCTGCTTCCAACGTTAAGTCCCAAGTTTGATTCTGCTTCCAACGTTAAGTCCCAAGTTTGATTCTGCTTCCAACGTTAAGTACCAAGTTTGATTCTGTTTCCAACGTTAAGTCCAAAGTTTGATCCTGCTTCCAACGTTAAGTCCAAAGTTTGATCCTGCTTCCAACGTTAAGTCCCAAGTTTGATCCTGCTTCCAACGTTAAGTCCAAAGTTTGATCCTGCTTCCAACGTTAAGTCCAAAGTTTCATTCTGCTTCCAACGTTAAGTACCAAGTTTGTTTCTGCTTCCAACGTTAAGTCCCAAGTCTGATTCTGCTTCCAAAGTTAAGTCCCAAGTTTGATTCTGCTTCCAAAGTTAAGTCTCAAGTTTGATTCTGCCCAAGTTCCATTTTTCACCCTCACCACCAAAGTCACGCCCATCATAAAGGGAAATCTGGAGGTGGGACCCCACACATTCAATCTCTGACATTTCTGGAGGTGAAGTGGTGGGCACCACGGTTCGGCCGCCTTTACTCTCCAGGGTTACCCCGACATAGCTATTTATTTGAGGCTGGGTTTCTAGAGCTGCTATATACAGGACATCCACGGAAAAATTCCCACCTGAAATCACTATTCGTGCGAATCGAACTCGGGTCTCCCGCATGGCAGTCAGACGCCCAGCGCGGCTCCACAACACAACAAGAAAACGTCGCCCTATAATTCGGCACACATAGTATGTAGACATTTCAGACACAAAATTCCACACAGGTAAAACAGCGACAAGGAAAAATCAGCTGTTTGTACATAGAGCAATGGCACGGTAAGCCAGAGACCCGGGTTCGAGTACCGGTCGAACCTGCATCTTTCGCTGGAATTCCTACAAGAAAACGTCAGGATTTATCCTCCTTCCTAGACTGATTGACTGAAATTGTGGACACGTCAGCACTTTGGCTATTTGCGACCCGTCACATTGCATGGGGCAGAGCCTCTTTCGAGGACTATATCTCCTCGCCTGGTTAAAACTGAGGCTGCGAAGGGGCACTTAGCATATAGGGTAAAACAGAGGACAGCACACAACCTTATAGAGGATTGCACTGCCCGCAGGTTCAGACGCCAGAGCCTCGTTGGCCTGCAAGACTGCAGTTACAGGGGCGTACTACATGGAAGCGAGGTGGGTGTCTTCAGATGGGGACACCCGCTTCCTCCCTAGAGACTTTGTTACGAAACATCGCAGCGGAAGAACAAGCACCTTCGGACGTGGGTTGGTTACCGGTCGTAGCAACGGCGTTACGGGGCAGGGCCGTCACCTCGGACGTCACAATTCCAATCGCTCCGCTGCGTCGAAATCGGATTATGAATTTCCCGGAACCGAGAGTCGTTTCATTTTCAAAGAAAGAGAAAAGGAAGACCTGGACGTGCGCTTTCCTCTAATTTGATTGGGTAACACGCTAATGTAATTGAAAACGCACGCCAGACTGTTCAGAAACGAATGTAACAGCTTTTCATCTTTTGATGCAAGTTGTGCGCAAACAGTTCTCCATAAAGTCGGCCAAAGTTATTTGATGTTCAAGTAATTTTCACATCGGAGCACTTACGAAAATCAACAAGAGGTTTAGATATGTGCTTTTTTCATTTTAAAAAATCGCTGTTCCTTTGCAGCGTTTCGTTTCTTTGTCTTCGAAAAAAAAAGTCACAATCATCGAGCGATAAGTTGTAGGGAAAAGGGCCTCCTTTATTGCACAACACGCTTTCAACGTCGTGTTCTGACGACAGACGCGGAATGCGTGCGTTGTTAGGTTAGGTCTGGTTCGTTCTCTTAGTATAAATACATTGCAAATGTATTATTTATGCTACGAGAACTAAACCTAACAACTTATGCATTTAGCATAATAATGAAAGCATTCCGCGGAGACGGCAGAACGCAATATTGGTAGCGCGTTGTGCGATAAGAAAGACTTAGAGAAAGACCGGAAGTCCACCATCAGCGCCACTTGGGGAGAAATAGTTAACTACGAAGCAGCCATGGTCCTTTTCATCTCCAGAGACCTTGTAAGTTTATAACCAGTGGGGGCGCTTAGGGGGAGGAGTTGGGCGGCAGTTGAACCCAAAGTTTTGCACCGCAATATGGTCTCTTAATGCTTCGGTGGAGGCACATAGTGGTTCGGATACCACTAAGCTGTAGGCCCAGTCCTAATTAGCCTATCTGTTCATAAAGTAGACTTAAAACACAAACTCAATCAATCAATCTTAATGCTAACCTTGTCTACCAAGGGAAAGTTAACTGTTCTTGCCCCCCCCCCCCCTTGTGATACCCAATCGCCGCCCAGTGAACTGCTGTAGAGCGGTGAAAGCTGGAAACAGATAGTATTTTGTTGAGGCAAAGCGATTGCGAGGTCGTGCGCATGCGCAGTCTGCCGATACAGCTGCAAGTTGCATCTCTCGCTTGTGTACTTCAGATACGCGCAGCAGAAAAAGACAGTTGTTTATCTCGTGGTAATATTTTAAATCCTATTCAGGTATTCGAACACACGAGAAATAAGCCTTTAACACAAAGCTGTTTCACACAATTACGCCAATTTGTTACTGGATGGGAGCCAAAATTTGCACGTGCCCTTACGAGGCTTGTGCTCATTTGCCAGCTTATTTCTCCCGGAAAAAATTCTCAATTTGCTTCACGCGGGAAACTGCTTAGGCCACTCTAGTAATTCTGCGCGTCGATCTCACGAAATGTACAAACGAGAGTAAAAATGAAAGAAAGCCACGACGATATTTAGACGGAGAACAAGTTCGTATCAGAAATACGCACCTATGTTAGAAGTTGTGTGACTGCGTCCTGTACGTCCGAATCCAAACCGAATCTGGGGGCAAAATAAAAAAGTTGCGTCCTTAAGAGGGATATATCGACGCATCAAAAGAAAATAAAGTTAATAAAGTTAAATAAGAACATAAAGAAGAGATATGGAAGAAGCTGTGGAGAATAAGAGAAAGAAACCAGACCGAAGGGTAAAAGAAAAGAGAAAGATATGTGTGTAAGGAAGAGAGACAAAGCGAAATAAACGAGACAAAAAAAGAAAGAAGCGAGACAAAACAAGAAAGAAGCGAGACAAAACAAGAAAGAAGCGAGACAAAACAAGAAAGAAGCGAGACAGGGAAAGGAAGTAACAGAATTAGAGAAGAGGCACAGAAAGAAACAAGCGAGAGAGAAGAACAGAAAAAAAGAAAACTAGGAAAAATTAGAAAAAAATATGTTCATTTACATAAGGAGAATTAAATGCGTCAAATCTATTTGGTGCACCAGAAACGCACCGACTGATGCACTAAAGTGTGTTTTTCTTGTCCTTTGGTAAGATTCAGGTTTTCAGTTTGATGCAGTTTTGTATCTCGTTTGTAAAAGCAACACCAAATTGCATTATATGATGTAGGGTGTACATCGGGCTGCACTTTAATGCATAAATTGCTGTGTTTTTGATGCACCTTCCTGCACTTAAGCATTTGCTCTCAGCTTCAAACTTTATGCATTTTTTGTTTGAACTGATGCATTTACTTTTCTACATGTAAAGAAGAAATAAGAATGAAGAAAAATATAGCAAAACAGAGAAAAGAAGGTTGAAAGCTAGAAAGATGACATAGAAAAAGAGAAGACTTGCAAATATGAGGAAATAAGTCAGGAGGTACAATGCGATGCTGCAACTGGAAGACACGTGCCGCGAAAAGTATTCCGTACTTTCGAGATACCCTGTACCGGCCGATGACGTGAGCGATTTCGCCCTCTTTATGACCGTATACCTTCCTGCGTGCCCCCGTATCTCGATTCAAATGCTGCCTCCGGAAACGACCGTGTGACGTGAGAATCACGTGACTGCCCATCGCTCTTTCCATTTTTCTTCTATGACTTTTTGTAAAAAACTGACAAGGAGTGCGCTGCTCTGACGCCATGCCTACGGAATCATCCACCCAACACGTCACGCTTCTTCACGCGAAAACTTCATTCGATTCCTCCAGTTTCCAGGGTCTTCGTACAGTATTAAATTGTACACCAATAGGGAAGCTACTGTCTTAAAAAAAAAAAAAAGGTCAATATTTGTTGCTTCATTTCACTGTATGCTCAGATAAGTTAATCAGGACTGAACCTCCAAGTTAAAGTTGATCCTACGTTCTGCGCAATATGCTGCCATCGTGGATCGACCGCGGGACCAACTGAATACAAGTCGACAGCGTTACCCACTACGCTATTAGGCAGGTCAAGTAGCAATTGTGTGTATTTATTACATGAAGAATTAAAGTTTTTAATTTTCTTAAGGCAATCTTCATTTTACTATTAATTTTTGGATATTTAAAAGATTGTATATTATAGTCAACATATTAACCACTGGCCATCTAACTCATTTTGAGTTCATTTGTTTGTCTGTAGTTGCATTTTGGAGATATTTATAGTTCATATTGTTGAACAACTCAAACTACGAGATGTTGCAGTTCAAACTGTGATAGGGTCCTCGGCCAAACGGCAACATGGTGTTCGGCGAAAAGGCAATGGTGGTGCTCGGCGAATAGGCAATGGTGGTGATAGGTGAATAGGCAATGGTGGTGCTAGGCGAATAGGCAATGGTGGTGCTCGGCGAAAAGGCAATGGTGGTGCTCGGCGAAAAGGCAATGGTGGTGCTCGGCGAATAGGCAATGGTGGTGCTAGGCGAATAGGCAATGGTGGTGCTAGGCGAATAGGCAATGGTGGTGCTCGGCGAATAGGCAATGGTGGCGCTAGGCGAATTTGTGTTAACGTGGAATTGTCGCGAGGAAATATAAATAGCGCTTTCATTCATCTAATTGCCCTCATCCGCCTAAACAGGCAACCAGACAACGTGTTTTTCAGGATAAAACAAAGAGGGAGAGAGGGGAAAGTTTTATTTATGCGACCTCCTCACACGGGCCGTAAAAACAGCCCATCTCGACGTCTACAACTGCGCCATCTTGGGTGCAAATAACGAAACCACTTCCCTCTCGCGTGGTTTGCTCGCACTTCTTCATAAATCATTTCAGCTAAAACGCTTTGGATCCCGGCTTCATTTTCTTCCTCGCTGAAGATTGATGAGAAGACTTCTTGTTCTTAAAAAAGAAAAAGAGAATTACGCCCCCGCCCCCCATTCTCGGCTCCCCGAGGTATCCCCTAACAACGACGCCGAGACTGAAAAACTCCTAAAAAAAAGTCTGGAGCAGAACAAGATAAATCGTCCGTTAGATAAATCTTGCTCAACGTAACGAAGGAGGTTTTCGATGCAAATTTTCTCCGTAACGTCTGAGCGCTGATTGCTTAAAGGAAAAGCAATTTGAGAGTTCCTGAACATCAAATTAACCCAGAGTGTGAAATTGTTGCAAGAAATGGTGAAATTACGCTCTTGGCTGGTTGCGTGTTATCGAGACATATAAAACGGTCGTTTCCACCACGTAGTGAAACTGAATATAGATGTACTAGTACAAACAAAAAAATGTTGACTTCTACGAGGAAACATGATTAATTGATTGGGTTTATCTTGTTACGATTCTCTGCCACTGTTGGCTAATCGCGAAGATTAGGACGATGAGTAGAGGCACATATTTTTGGTAAATAAAGCAAAATTTGGGTAAAAAAACTGAGTCGATTTCGGGTTCAAAAGCGGTAAATTAAATAAAATTTCGGTTTTATAGCGGTGAAAAATTGGATGAAAAGTGGTATATAAAAAGACATTTTGATTTTAAAATTGTGAATATAATTCTAGAATTGATTTAAAAACTACACTTATTACACAAAATTAACATTTCACTTCTAATAGCACATGTATGTAGTTATCAGACTATTAAGTTTATTTCTGTGTAAAGAAGTCCATTTTTGCTTCTCCAATATTAACAACAGAATTAATCAATTTTCGTTGAATTGCATAACTCACAGGATAATTCAGACCTCGGAAGGTGCCGCGTCGGTAAATAAACCCTAAATTTCGTGTTTAAGAGTTTATTTCGCATTTTGCAATTCATTTCGCATTATTTCGTGACAAAATATGGTAGCAAAATGCATCTCACACCTTTCAAAAACCATGAAAAATTAAATGTGTTTTTTGAAATTTCGTTTTTTCGTCAAAAACGAAATATGCATGCCCCTAACGATAAGGGTTGAAATTAAAGGGACAATCAGAAGAAAAAAAAACATGCCCCTGTCAGAATTCGAACCCGGGACCCCTGGCTATGTAGCACGCTGTGCTAACAACTCCGCTACGGAGGCAGGCGTATGAGGTAATATGTTCACGCATACAGAATATGAATTCTGTTTGATCCCTTCAACGTTTCCATTTCCGTTCAGATGCCATAGTCTAGTCAAGGATTAAGATGTTCTGCTCCAACCGCGGGGCTAGGTAGGGTGTTGCACTGTTGCTCAGGAGACCTGGGTTCGATTCTAGGGGTCGGTGAATTCATGTTGGACTTGCCTTGGTCTCGGGAACTCCTTGGTCTCTAATTAATGAATATCTGGTGACACTTTTGGGTAACGACGGCCGGAGATGATGTTGATCCCATCAGCTTCAGTATGATCGATACAGAATGTGTGAGGCCTACCCTTGTACCCTCGGGGCAGAAGGAAAACGCAGGGGTAAATTTAACTTTCTTATCTGAAGGGCCGTTCCGATGACCACGACTATCACGACAGATTATGACAGTGTCTGCCGAATGGATGTACATATGTATATCCTGATTATGTACGTACAAAAAGAACCCACCTATGATTCCAGGATGCAACAACAAATTCTGCTTCTTTGTGGCCGAAATCCATTCCATCCTTTGTGAATCCTATCTCAGTCTTTGAAACCCACTAAGGTATCAAGCGACATGTTTCTTTGTAGCCGAAATCCGTCCCTTACTTTGTGAATCCTATCTCATTCGTCGAAACCCACCGTCGTCCCAAGCAACACATTTCTTTGTGGCCGAAATACGCTGATGGATTTAAGAGTCCTATCTAAGTAGTCGAAACACACTTCGGTCTCAAGCAACATGTTTCCTTGCGGCCGAAATCAGTTCCTAACTTTGTGAATCCTATTTCAGTCGTCACATCCCACCGTGGTCACAATCGACATCTTTCTTTGTTTCCGAAATCCGGTCCTTCCTTTGAGAATCTTATCAGTCTTCGAAATCCACCTTGGACTAAATCGACATGTTTCTCTGTGGCCGAAATCCGTTCCTTCCTTTGAGAATCTAATGTGAGTCTTTAAAACCCACCGTGGTCTCAAGCGACATGTTTCTTTGTGGCCGAAATCCTTTCATTTCTTTGCGAATTCTATCTATGTCGCCGAAACCCACCGTGGTCTCAAGCGACATGTTTCTTTGTGGCCGAAATCCTTTCATTCCTTTGCGAATTCTATCTATGTCGCCGAAACCCACCGTGGTCTCAAGCGACATGTTTCTTTGTGGCCGAAATCCTTTCATTCCTTTGCGAATTCTATCTATGTCGCCGAAACCCACCGTGGTCTCAAGCGACATGTTTCTTTCTGGCGGAAATCCCTTCCTTCCTTCCTTTGAGAATCCTATCTCAAGTCGTCGAAATTGTTGCACGAAAACCTAGAAGTGTACCAAATGCATTTTTATAAGCTACTCTTCCGTGTGATGCACTGAAAAGCTTTCAGTTGAGAAGAGTACTCGTAGACAGAATCATTTGAAAGAAACCATAATTGCACGTTTAACTGTTCCAATTGCATCAACCATAATTTCATGCATTTTGAGTTTTGTGCAGTGAAGACGAAATTTGTTCTCTACTCTCTTGCAGTTTTGTGGATTAACTGCCACGAAAGCTACAAAAAGTACTTTTTTTTTGTGCCGGAAACGATGCCTTAATGAATAGGCGCGGAGGCTGTTTGTCGAGAGAAGCGACATTAACCGCAGATTAAGAGTCTGCGACGGGCGCCAAATTGGCAGCCATCTTTCTCTGCCCACTCGCGGAAACTTTGATCGGAGGCGAGGGAACAGTTTACCAAGTCATTACAAGGAACGAAAAGAAGCAACGGATGTTGACGTGCGTCCTTCGTCGACCGCCGAAGTGCTTTCCTTTACTCTGCTCAACCGCCCGAAATACGATGTTGCAGAGTGAACATGCGGTTCCTTCTTCCATTTCAACACCTTGTCCCTTCTCGGTCCCGCCTCGAGGTGAAAGTGCCTGCCTCGTTCTCGTGTCAGTCTGGATAGCAAGCGTCTTGCTCTGGTCTCACCGATCAGACTGGGACAAAAAGCGTCTTCAACAACCAACCAGAATGTACCAATGAATGAAACAGCTAAGATCTAACATCTTCTTTCACATGTTGATTCATTAGAGTTGTTCTGTTTTGTTTTTTGAAGTCCGCTTTATGCACAGATAGACTAATAGCGACTGGACCTACAGTTAAAAGTGGGATCCGAACAACTATGTGTCTCCCTCGGGTATCGGACCTGGTCTCTCTTTGTTTACAAGGCGACGACGTTACCACTACGCCATCCTGAGATAGGCTGAGAAGAAATGAACCTACACGTCGACGTGGGATCCAAATGACTATTAGCCTCCACCGCGTATCGAACCCGGGAATTCCTTGATTGCAAGTCAATGACTTTGCCACTGCGACACCATTCAATAGAGACAGGCTGTCCGTAAACTTACAGCAAGTGTTACTGGCTGCGTTTAGCGAAGAGATCCTACCGTGTGGTTTGAAAGAAATGCCAACGGGCAAAACCATTGAAGTCCTCTTTTCATCGACTCTGGATAAATAGTCACATAACTGCCTTTTTCAGTCCAATGCTTGTTTGGACGGAAACTGCCTTTAGAGTGCGTACAGCCGGTAGAATGTCTATACATTCTGACGAGAATCTGATTTGTTTTCTTCTTTTGCCCTTATTAATCTATGTTTTAGGATTACGTGGATTTAGTGAACACGATCTTTTTCGTGAGATTAGCCAACACATTCAGGTCAAGTAGGGCAGATACGTGGGGTAGCGATCAGGTAGACATAACCTACTCTAAACTAACCATGGAGGGGCTAACGCTTCAAGGACAACAAAGATCCGTATGCATATATGTTTGCTAACCCCACGCCACCAAATTGTTGGTGCGCATAAAGTCATTATTCGTTTTTGCCTGCCTATTTTGAGAGTTTATACTTTCTGCTAGTGTGATGCGAAGGGGTAAAGAACGCAGGTCACGTTAAGATTAGGGTGTCGGCATGACGAAATGTAAAAGGTGTAACAATGCAATACTGTATTGATATAGTGCGCCCCTCGTAATTTGTGTACAAGGCAAGTTCAATACATAATCATGCTCGCAGGGTTGTGTGGTTCACAACAATTAGACGCGATAAACATGTCCACGGTTTGCCTACACTAGGCAGTCTCCTAACTGGTCGCTTTGGCAATCGTTCACACCAAAGCTCATTCGTTCTCGGTCTACTTGTAACACCTGTTTTTGTGTAAACCTTATTTGTGGCGAAGGGCTTTCCTGAGACATCTAAAATGAGACTTAGTGCTACACTGCAAAACGTTGACTTCAGAAGTGACGGTATTAAACCGTCAATTTCCGATACAGTAAAAAATCATTATCACAAGGTCTCGGAAGTTGAAGACCTATAAATTGCCAAAAAAATGCCTATAAAAAGACCTAAAAATATAAAAAAGGACCTAAAAACGGAAAAAAGGACGTATAAATGTGGTCCAAGTTAATTAATAACTTCAGTTATCCTTATCTGACCTGAGATCTTACCTGTCTGGTCGTATACACCGTGCTGAAAGCTTCAAAACAAGAGAAAGTTGCCACTTACAGCGCGACTTTCCAGCCAAATTACGGTTAAAGGACCTTTTACCGTACCTGCTTCAATCGTTCAAAAATATTTTTCTCTCGTTTCAGGGATGATTCAAATATATTTATTTTTTTATTATTATTTCTTTACTACAGAAAGGGTGTTTAAGAGGTGATGAACTGATGATGATTCGTATTTAGAATGGGCAGTAAAAACGTAGTCGAAAGAAGGTGATGTTGCAAAAAAAAAGCCGTTAAGACCTAAAAAAGAAGGCTAAAAAAGGACCAATAAGCCAAAAATCGCCGAAAAAGGCAAAAAAGGACAAATAAAACCCACCTTTTTCTGGCCTACAATGGCCCAAAATGAACATATATTATGTTGGGCCTCGTCTTCGGACACTGGGGAAAAAAAAGGATTTGTCCTCAACTTCCAAGCCCTAATCATCACCTTTCTCAAAATATTAACGATTATTTCATAGTTAATCTAATTAATGCAATTTTAATTAATCGGTTGTTAAAATATATTTACGATGCACACAATATCTATCTGTACATGCACAATAAATATTTAAATTCAAATTTGATTATTTTCCTGTATGTCTCAATGCTGAACTGTGGGCTTATATCAGCAGGGTGATTCAAAAGTCCGGTGCCATAGTGAAATTACATTTGTGCAGATAGCAAAAATGGAAAGATGGGGAAAGTTGTCTTCTTTAATCTAATGTGCTTGATTTTTTACCGTTGAGGCTGTACTTTGAACGAGTCTCATTGAGAACAAACATGACTTTTCTCGTGCTTCGTTCCAAGGATTATTTACGTTTAGCATTAAATTAAGTATAGAGTTTTTCCGCCTGGTACAGTGTCGATGAAAGCCAAGCGCGTTAGATCCGAAACCACAATTTCCAACAACTTTTCGCTCTTTCCTTTTTTTATCTGCACTTTGGCACGCAGCATCCTGGACTGCATTTTGCAGACTAGCGAGGATCTGGCGTCTGGGCTCACATCCAGTATAATCCTCTGTGTGGCTCGTACTGACTGTGTGCTGTTTCTTTGTGTTTGTGATTGTACTTTCATCTTATCATCATTCATCATCATCTACGCCATTAGCCAAAAGTGGCAGAAAAGCGAAGTAAAGTCAATCAATCAATCTGAGATCATTCCAGATGCGCTTGCTAAAGTTTTTTATATTTATCACCACTGCTGCATCTAACTCTATTCTGTGTAGCAGTAGTGAGGCATCATTGTTATACAAGACATTCGACCATTTCAGTGCAAACTAGCTGCTGTTGCATAAAAATGAAATTTTGGATCATACTGAGCAAATGGCAGATTATATATTTCAAGGGCTCAGTTCTCTGTAAAAATATCAAAATTCTCGATAAGTTTTACCTGGTTTGGAAACTGGAAAATGTGATGAACTATCGCACCGGACTTTTGAATCACCCTGTATAACATATATGTGTGTGTCTGTGTTCAGTATTCCAAGCGATTCCCATAGCAGTGTTAAATTCTAATTCTAGCCACAGCACAGGTGACGTCATGAATGAGCACGCGCACACGAAAGAAAACTTGCTTTCAGTTTTTATAAATTAACAGGCAAACTGTTAAATAATAATTGTAGAATGTTTTAAATCTTATGATGACTTCTAAAAGCGTAGTGCTAAGTGGCATGTGCTTGAGATATCAGCCAACATCGCCGTACTCGAATGCTGCCGATTAATTTGCAGAAGTCGCTTCCAACCCAGGTAATTTTGCAAACGAGATGGCCTCGGATCAACTGCTCACTGTAGCCAGCCACAGAGGGATCTCCGAAAGGACTTAATTCCTCGCCGATGTGTGTCACATTGCTAGTTGGACCGGTGCCCAAGCAGACCCCTAACCAATCAATACATTGTGCGTAGTTCCAAGATTTGACGCTAGTGGCGCTCCTTGCGTAGTCGCACGCTATACCATACGGAAAGAGAACTTTGAACTATCATTGCACGGTTGCAACGGGTTAGAATAAACAATGTTTCTCCAGGTACACTAGCGCCACGTTGATGGGAATTGAAGAAATGGCACGTTAGGGTTTTCAAGACAGTGCTGCTCGATGTGGAGGTATGCATGCTATCGCCCCAGTTATGAAATTTCTCAAAAACATCCTACAGCTAAGATACATTGCGTAAGCAGCTGCATTGTCTTCATGTTGATCCATACAAGCACCCCAACGTACAAGTATATAAGGAATGGCTTAGTAAACATTTTGAACAAATTTTGTAATCAAATATGCATTTCGAAATTGATTAAAACACTGGCGTGGTGCTATGCACAGGGGAACACTTTACTTTTTTGCTTTATTGGTTGAAAATATTCTGAAAGTTATATTAATAGCACAAGCACACAGGCACACAAAACTAGGTTTTTAAAACTAAAATCGTAATTTTAGTTAAGTTAAACAAAAACAATATTGTAATAGTTAATATAATTAATGTTGGCTTATTTGTATAGAAATTTTAGAAAGACAATTTTACTGGTTATTGCATGTTAATGATAATAAATATTAACAAGGATAAGTGTCTCACTTTTTTCCAGTGACCGTAGACAGTGCCAGGTGCTCTACAGTGGGCAGGCCACATCTCCAAATGAAAATATATTTTTATCGTTAAATTTTCTAATTATATTATGGCAAGGTGGGCCATGGCCCATTCTCGCCCGCCCTTGGAGGCGCCGCAAACATCTTTAGTTGGTTTCAATTGTTCTTGATCGATTTCTTTTACTTCGCTTCTCTGCCACTCTTGGCTTATCGCGTCGATGAGAAAATTGATGAAGATACACAAAGAACATCCATGCCAAGACCGGGGTTCGAACCCGGGACCCCTGGCGTCGTAGCGAGCTGCCCTAACCACTCCACCGCGAAGATAGGCGCAAACTGACATGGACCCTGAAACGTTGGTGTGTGTGTACGTAAGTAGTGGATAAAAGTCCAAGTGCTTTTACACGAGTATCTTCTGTCATGGAACTATTCCCGCACTTTTAATAACGTATAACTAACTCCCTGTCGACCGAGAAAGCCTATGTGGAAGGGCAGTCATCTATAGGAACGGACAGCTCCATCCGAGACACAAGAGAACATAGATATCGCCATTCTTCGTAATAGGATCAAGTACTTAAATGCCCCAGCCCAGAAGCATTGTGCCGTCGCTCTAATCTGGTTAAGAACTAAGGATTCTCTGGGCCAAAGGACGAAACTTCTCACTGAAACGAACTAGTTTTCAGTATTACTGTAACTATTACTTTGTCGCTTTGAGTAATAATAACATTGTCATTTTACCGTTCTTTTTTAAAAATTTAACAACATTACGTATGCATTCATGTGTCTTCAGTTGTGGGAAACCCACCACGCAATGCTGGGGTTACAGCAAGGATGTCAGCAATACTTTGAGGGAGGGGGAAGCAAAACAGTACTTCTCCCTTCAAACTATAGTAGTGCCGCCATAAGAACCGGTCTTCATTCACAGCGCAGAACGTTTTTTTTTTTTAATTTTAGAAAAATCCTGTTTTCCTGCTGTCTGTTTCGGGGAGAAGGTATTTTAAGGTTGCCGCTTGTTGCCCCAAACAGAGGCAGCAGTAGGCCTAATTGGCTGTTTGACCGGAAGTTTCTTCGTAGGTAAACGCGGTAACAGAGTGTCACCGGCCGATACGGCGACCTCACTAAAGGGACCATTGCAAGGCGAGTCAAGACATGACGCGACAGGGATTGTGCACACCCTGTTGTCCGACAGGGATCATTTAAGTTGTTCCTAAGGAATCGTGAGAGACCGGTTGCGCGAGAGAGACCCTTTTATATAATTATTCTCCTTTTAAATAAATTAATGCAATTCATTGAAATGTCATTTAAAAAAAAAATTATATTCATGTAAATTTCCACAAACATCTACTTTTGTCCACCCCGACAGAATCTCTCGGTTCAAATGTTTCGAAATGTTTAGCCTGAATGCTATAGGTATCAAAAGCACTCGGATGTTGCCCCGCGGAGCAAAGGGACACCACCCTAGCCCTCGAAGGGCCACGTGCGGCACCAGCCGGCCCTCTAGGAAGATGCTGGTGAGATGCCAAAGATTAACAATCGATGGCGAGGCTATGACGTCAGTGGAAACAACAACCAAGTCGATAGTTGTACATCGCTTCCCCCTTTCCCCTTCCGTGGAGCAACTTCCGTCTCCACGTGACCTGTGACGTCAAGAGCACGTGAGACGGAAGAACTTGCTGGAGTTGACGCCTTGGAACACCTAAAGGCGATAGCGCAATTCCCGAAAGGGAGAGAAAGGTAGAAGTGTATACAAAAAGATAGAGAGAGGGGGACATAGGAAAGAATCAAAGAAGAGAGGAAACAAGGAAACGGAAAGATAGAGAAAAAGAAAGAAGTGTGAGAAGAAGAGACAAACAAAAAAGATAAGAAAAGAGAAAAAGAATTAAAGGAGCGGAAAAATAGACAAAGGGAAAGAAGTATACTTAGAGGAAGAGGCAGAAAACATGAAAGTGAGAATGAAATAAAGTGGAGAGAGAGAGAGAGAGAGAGAGAGAGCAGAAATACGAAAGAGAATGAAAGAAAGGAAACAGGAAAACTGAAAGATAGAGCAAGCATTATACTGAGAAGAAGAGGCAGGAAAAAGAAGAAAAGAGAAAATCAAACTGAAAGAGCGAGAGAAGGATGCAAAGAAAAAGGGTGAGAACAGAAAGTGAGAAAGAGAGCGTTTTAGTTCGTTTATATGTTCAATTTATGCACAGACAGGCTAATCGGGAGTGGTCCTAAAGTTTAAAGTGGAATCCTAACCACCATGTGGCTCCACCACTCCGCCATCGGGGAAGTCGGACTGAGGAAAATAGAAGAATGAAGCAGGGCTGTATACGCCGTATACCCTCTGTTAAATCTCGCTCATTAGCGTCACTTCTCCATCCATTACTTTATATTTATGTGATTTGGCCATTACTCCACTGAGCTTACTATCAAATACTTCTGATTTTACGTCATAGGGGACAATGTCGAGAAGGCCTGATGAGTTGATCAGTTTGGGCCGAAGAAATAAGAAGATGTGGATGCAAATGACACTAATTCCAGAGTGTTTGCAGGCAAAATGTTCTTGTGACAAAAACAAAATAGACACTCTGGAGGTAGAAACAGCTCAGAAGGAAACAATGCGATTGTGCTGCCTTCAAAGTATTTTTTCAAGCTATTTTCAGTTTGTGTTATTATTTAGTAGTAGTATTGTTGAAGTTATTAACAGTATACACACTGATAATTCATAACAACAATTCCAACAAGAAAATAGAATATAATAAGATGCTGCACTGTATCCTTTACATTGAAATGCAATCATTAAAAATGTGCGTTTCATATTTTAAAAATGCCTTCCCTATTGTGATATATCTCACTTATGATAATTATGGGTTATCACTATCATCATCGTCGTCTATGAATGATATTTTTTGTAGAAGTTAATTAATTTAATCAATATATGCAATGGAAACATAATCTAACGTTAATGAAAACATGGTATCCCCATAACTTTTCACGAAACTCAGCGCATATCCTCTGAAAATGTTGGGACTACAGAACTGAGATGAAGAGATGCAACGTGAGAAAAATATGACGTATAGATAGGCGAAATGAAAATAGTCTAGAAGAGAGTAAAAAGAGGAATAGAAAGGGAGAGGCATAGAAATAGGAAGGGAAGAGCAAGCGAAAGAAAGGAGAAAAGACAAAAAGACTGATAAGTAGAATAAAAGGAGGAAAGAGAACTGAAGGACTGAATGAAAAGACTAAATATCTAACGCAAAGTTGTTGTTTTTTTCGCTACAAATTAGAAGCATGTTGATTGATTGATTGATTTTGGTTTGTTGTACTTCGCTTTTCTGCCACTTTGGCTAATTGCGAAAACTGAGATGAGTGATGATATGATGAAATTGACGAAAGGACATTCACAAAGAACACCATGCCTACACCGAGATTCGAACCGGGGACCTCTAGCGTCGTAGCGCTGCTGTGCTAACCACTCCGCCACGGGGGCCGGCTAAGAGGCATGTTGAAACCCTATCCTTGTACATTTCGTATTAAGATCAAGCTCTTGCTGAAATAACGTCGTACTGCAGAAATCCCATGGAAAATATCAATACACAAGATTACAACATTAAAATTACCCCCACCCTCATTCCACACTGACATGACGAGGAGTGTATTACTCGTCTAAATGTTACTGATAGTGGTTCTATATGATCGCAAGGACGTAGTATATGTCCTAACATCATGCGTTAGTAGGAGAGTTTTAAAGAACGCCCGGACTTGACGATTTTTGGTGCATTCAGCACAACCTGATCCTGAAAACGGTAGAATTGCCCCCCCCCCCAAACAAAAAACTCGAGGTGACTTGCAATGATGAGCCACTTTATGCATCTTCACGACAATCTTCAGACACTTTCTTCCTCGCATTATCTCCTCAGAGCCTGGCGCTGAAGTGTCACTAATTAATTATGCAAATGTAAACTTAACACACCATATCTTCTTTGACGTTTCTGTAGAGATATGACGGCCTGGTTTGTTTTAAAGGCACCAGGGCACTAAGCGCATAGCCCTGAATGTATGCGGGTGGAGGTTGGGAGTTCCCCTCTTTTCTTCTCCTCCTTTCTGTAGACTTTAGTTCCAGGGGAACAGTGTGTATTCGTTACAAGGTATGAACTACAACGAGCCTTTCTGATTGCGTAGTGGTAACTGTGTTGCCTTGTAATCAAAGGTATCATGTTCGATCCCCTACGGGGAACCTCGTATATTGGTTCTGGATTTCACCTAAACTGTAGATCCAGTCCCGATTAGCCTAACTAAACAAAACTAACTAACTCTCTAGCATTCTTAAACCCGAAGGTTTATGGCTAGAGCAACACAAGCCTTCCATCTGTCCCTGCCTTGGCAAGATCAATCCAATCTTTTCCATCCTTACCGATTTCCTTTAGGTCCACCTCAACGTTATCCCTCCATCTTCGTCTTGGCCTTCCAACAGGTCTCTTACCATCAGGTTTCCCAACCAGAATCCTTTAAACTCTTCTTTCCTCTCCCATTCGTGCCACGTGGCCTGCCCACCTAAGTCTTCTTGATTTAATTATTTAATAATATTTGGACATGAATACAAATGATGCAGTTCTAAATTATGTAACCCTCTCCAGTCACCTGTTTCCTTATCTCTTTTACGTCCAAATATTTTTCTATGGATTTTATTTTCAAGTATCTAAAGATAAAGTAAACTTAAACGTTGATAAGCTTTTGGTGAACTTGCATTACCCAGAATGCCTGCAGGAATCTTGGTTTCTAATAGGAAATGCTAAAATTTAAATGGTGTACTCTTTGCGCATGCTCTATTAATGTTTAGTTAGAAGTAAAATAGAATATGCTTCCTCTGAATTGCGTTGAACCGTTCCTCCCCACCCCTCTAAGAACAAAATTTTGTCCTTACAAATCAAATGATGCAGTGCGCCTCGCCGAAACGCGCTGAAGCGGCGTGTGAAATTTCCATGCGGAAAAGTCCACAGGTGTGTTGAACACAATTGTTTCAGTTCGCGCTACGCCGAATATTTTCTCGTGTCATTCCGACTGTTGTCGTGAAGTTCCGGTATTCGTTGCACGAGAAAACAGAACGCAAATGAAATAATTTTTCAGCACAGACGTTTGGGCGCACGGAATTTCCCCACGGCTGTTTGGGGGTGTTCATAAAGGGCGATAAGCTAAATCTAAGCGCACGCTTCTGGATTCGATCCGTGTACCGCTCACACCAAAGGTAAAAGCGTAACCAGTAGATTCCGCGCGGACCCAAGATACTTATTAGTTTTGTGATTTTCCTGCAGTTTCAACTTCAACTTACTTCCGATGGCGGATAGATTGCATTAACCGAAGCCGCTCAAAGGTCGAATCCTTTGAAGTGTTCCATAAGCCATTTTCCATTCGAAGACGAAAACATATCGACGGCTTTCCTTTCACCATGGAAACCAAAAGAAATCTCCAATATCCGAGTCGAGAAATTGCCATTTATTATTATATCCTGTCGCTTCTTGGCGCCATTCATATCATCACATATGTGCAGACAGAGGACGTTATTAAAACAAGATACGACATGTAGAGAGTACTGAATGTCCAGCAGACAAACTTTCTGACAGTGGCATGATACAAAGACCAGAACTGTTGAAAGCATGGTGCTGTTGAAGGTTGCAGAACATGCAATGAAAAATTGAGGGACACGTGCGTGAGCGAGCGGGATTGGCGTGAAACTGCATGAATGAGCGAAGGAGCGGGCCATTTCCCCGGACTGCATTCCACTAGCAGCAGTCACCCCTATTTTACCACTGGACTCGTCCAGTAAGCGCGTGCGCACTTAGGTCGATGGTCTCGACAAACTCAGACGGACTATAGATATACTGACTAAGCGACACCGAGATAAGAAAGGGGAGGTAGAAAGTGTGAAGGGAACAGACAGGATGTTACAGTGTGTGCGTGACTAGCAATTGGCGTGCGCAGGGGGAAGCTGATGGGTCTATAGCCCCTCTCGAAATTAAGAAAATGAAAATTTTCAAGTGAACGCTTTAAAGAAAGTGGTAAATGTAAAGAATTCCCGTAAATTTGCAGTACACTCAGAAAACTAAGTGCATCATATCGATCGATGCACCAGAATGCATCGATTGATGCACTAAAGTTTGTTTTATGGCTTCTTCAAAGAATCAAATTCACATTTGATGTATTAGGGTGCATTTTTGTATGTCGTGAAAGAAACACCAAAGTGCATCATTTGATCCAAGTGAGGATTTCTTTCAGTCGAGATGCACTTCAATGCATCAGTTGATATTCGTTGATGCACCTTCCTGCATCTTTTTGGATGATGAACTTAAACGTTTGGTCTGAGCTACAGAGTTTATGTAGCTCGGACGAAACGTTTAAGAGGATCATAAAAAATACATTCTGGTGCATCAAAACGCATCAACTGATGCATTAAAGTGCATCTGGACTGAAAGAAATCCTCACTTGTATCAAATGATGCACTTTGGTGTTTCTTTCACGACATACAAAAATGCACCAAAATGCATCAAATGTGAATCTGATTCTTTGAAGAAGCCCTAAAACAAACTTTAGTGCATCAATCGATGCATTCTGGTGCATCGATCGATATGATGCACTTAGTTTTCTGTGTGTAAGACCACAGTAAAATCTGCTGATGGTACACCGTAAGTTCATTCTACAGGATTTTCACCGTAAATTTAAGACACTTAAAAACACTGAATCTACCTTCTAAATTACAAATACCGTATATGACGACGAATAATTTAAAATGTTGACCACACGTGATGCTGTAACTGATTGAATGATCTCCCACATCGTCAAGCGGGAACGAGATCGGTAGGTGGGCTCTGACCCTCACGGGCTATTTATTATTTTAGAATTGTTGAGAAACGTATGTTGTTATTATGGGTGCGTGCAGATTGCTTCTAAAATACAAAATAATTTACGTAAAAGTTGATATTCAAATAACGACAGGGTTTACACTAATGTTACTAAAGAACACCACATGCAAACAAATTAAAAGCAAGTTGTTGTGTCCCCTTTGCTTATGGCGTCGTTTGTTGTTATTTCTGAAGTTAGTGTGTTTTTTACGGTCAAACAATTGTAATTTTACGGGCAAA
The DNA here is from genome assembly GCF_977018435.1 of Lepisma saccharinum. Classification (NCBI taxonomy): domain Eukaryota; kingdom Metazoa; phylum Arthropoda; class Insecta; order Zygentoma; family Lepismatidae; genus Lepisma; species Lepisma saccharinum. The sequence continues at coordinate 1,629,891 of NC_139233.1, read as the reverse complement.
TCACTGGCGTCCTACTACCGGCGATTATACTTAAAATTACGGTAAATATTTTACAGTACAAGAATCATTTTCGTTGTGGTTTCATTATTTCCTCTTGTTCCATATTATACTGTACTCTCGTATCACCTTCTCCAGCAACCCTAACATATTCCTTAGTAAATGAAATTCAAATAACTTCCGCAAGTAATGATCGGAATGTAACAAGATTTTCAACACGAAACACGAGTAACAGATCGTGAAAAACGGCAATTAACTAGAGGAAAGTGGGAAAAGAGTAAAAACATTGAGAAACAGTTTAATCAGAACCCAGGGAATTGCCTGCTTCCACTGAGTAGATAAAGCGCAGTGTATTTGCCTTTTGAATTAGTTCTGACGGAAGAGAAGTTCGCGAGCCGTGCTTTGCCCACCCCTTATCTATAGGCCTACTATCTATCGTGTTAATCCTGGAAATATCGGACACAAATTAATTCATTTACTCCTTCTGTATACTTCCATCTCCTGGTTTTGTTTCCAGTCAGCGTTGCTAACCACCTTTCAGAAATATCCCTAGACAAATCGAAGATCCTATGTCAAGCAATTGTTCGTATTTTGTAAATGCAATTTCAAAATAAACAAATTGCTTACATTCAAAATGCGTAGGAAAACATACTAGCTTACTGGCTTACCCGATAATGTCTATGTCACGTCAGTTTGTAATCAAGGATTCCTGAGTTCACATTGCTTAGTTCTTCAGATCTCACTTTAAACTATGCGTCCAGCCCCGATTAGCCTATCCGGGCAAAAAGTGGATTATAACAAACTTTGCCATTTTTGTCACAAGAGTGTTGTTGCATCACTTGATGACGGGCGTGGGGTCAAGAGCGGACAGTCGCCAAATTTGTGACCATGACAACTGAAGTAAATGTAGAACTTCTGAGTAGAGAATCATTTAATTTTATTTTATTTTGATTTAAAAATTTTGGGTGCGCCAGCATTTAGGCCACTTTGCCTTTGCATTTAGGCCCGTCACACTATACGGGGTCCAGCCCCTTATCGTTACAAATAACAACTCTAACGTTGCGTAAGTAAAATCTTAAAATATTCTGACTTCCGTTAAAAACTGAGGCTGTAAACGGGCACTCAGCACACGCAAGGACAAAAAAAACAGGACAACACACACAAAATTACACTGGCCATAGTACCAGTCGCCAGAGCCTCGTTTGTCTGCAAAATGCAGTCCAGGGTGTACTACGTGGAAGTGAGGTTGAAAATCATTTAATGACTATATATCTTTGAGGACACGTCTCGTATTGCATTCAAGGGAAATCAGTCAACGCGTTTCAAGATTGCGCACTCTTACTTTACTGCAAGACAACTTTGGAAAATGAACTTGGCGGCTTCATCTGAGGAAAGAAATATTTTAAATGAATGCCTCTTCGAGGTTCTTGGTGAGCGAGACTTTCGTCAGAGGAGAGCAAGGGGCGGATGCCACCGATATCCCCCTCCAACCAGAAACATATGCACTTTTGTGTGGCATTTAGGATTATATAAAAATGACTGCCCTGCTCATATTTTCCTGGAGCAGACACCGAGTGACTGAGTTTGCTAACAATTATCTTCGTTACTCAAATATTCTCCCTCTGTTGACATGCTATCAAATCTGGGGAGCGAGGTGGACATGCAATTGGACCTGCACGACCAATCCACCGACCTGGGAATAGAGAATAAAGAAAAACTCTGACTTCTACGTGATAGTGAGGTGGTGCCCCATGTCATCCTCGTCGAACTGAGAAATTAGTAGCCATTTTCAAGAACATTGCTGACTGCACTACCGGTGGGTGAGTTCGGTACTAATGGACTACGTGAGTCAAAACATGATGTGCGTTGCTTTGCAATGGCACCTCAACCGACTCTAAAGTTATCTGAATAAATTTCTATATGCTTTGAAAGTTGCAAAAATGTCTATATGCTTTCAAAGTTGTAGTCCTTTTTGAATCACTCTTTATAATTATTTCGTATATTAAAAACTTTCCATTCTCAAAAATGCCAATCGGGGGGCATTTTAAGGCGAATTTTCATTTACCAATTCTGCTTTTTCCCCCGAGTTCTTCACTGCTTTTCGGAGGGGGCCGTAGCCCCTTCAGCCCTCCCTTTTCATACGCCAGTGTTCTCAAGGGGTTCTCTACATCTCTTTTTACATCAAGGTAAGGGGAACTTTCCTTATTTACTTAGAACGGTGCAAAATGACCATACGTGCCGAAGCACCACAAAATGTTTACTTATTCATGGTCAATCCCATGTGTGACGGAATTACCTTTTGGCCAGCTATGTAATTACATATTTCCCTCATACGATTACATATATAGTACAATATGTGACTTGTCGTGCTATATGTATTCACACAATGTACTACAACTTCAAGCTTGCAAGAAATTTAAATTATTTGAATGTACTAGGCACTGTTTAAAATCCGTGTGACGGAATTACCTTCATGTAAACCTTCTTTACGGGTGTATACTGACATTTTCCAATTTCTGTGAATTATGAACTTTTGTCTGAAATATTAATATTGGGAAAAATAGTTCAAAGCATGCTCATCATGCCAGGACACGACAACTGAAATACGAAATTGTTTTTCTATTCTCCCAAACAGTGAGTGACGGAATTACCATTTGTCCAAATACGCTATACACATGTAACTTTGATTGATTGATTGATTTGGTGTTTTAAGTTCACTTTATGCACCATAAGGCTAATCGGGACTGAACCTAAAGTTTAAAGTGCCTCCATCGAATATCGAACCCGGGACCCCTTGATTACAAGAAGATGAACATACCACTACACCATTGGGGTATTTAATTGGGTTGTTTTCAGAATATTCAGTCCAACTGAAAATTGATTTTAATAATCGTACTGTAATACAATATTGATCTTCTGACTAATGCAATAACAATATGACAAAATATTTAGTATCAGGTAAGAAAGAATCAAAAAGTAAACCAAAATTCTCCCTTTTTTAAACGAAATCTACATATTTGGTAATTATATTGGCATAACTGTTTAGATAGGTCAGTTTCTTTTACTGGACTGTCAAAAACATACCGAACACGCTGTTCAAAAACAAACAATACTGTTTGTTGGGATCTTGGTCAAGATGTGTTAAACGATCTCCTTCAGTCAGAAATTCCATTCCATGAGAGTCAAGCTAAATATTGTTTCTTAGAATACGATTATATATTTTCAAACAGGTATCTTTGGTTGAAGTGGCTACCTGAGAAGAATTTAACACCTTGGATTGCAGGGTACAATGAAAATACTTCCTGCAAAAGCAACTCCAAAAATCAATGACAGCAAAAATAACACTTGAAGAGCCTCCTTCATGGTCTGTCTCTATTGCTGCTTGGAATGTCCATAGCACCTTACTGCCATTCGGTTATTCCCTTAATCTTATGAGTTGCCGTGAATTTATCTGCTGCTTCTTCAATCGCTTCCATTCATGGACCTTCCCTTTCATTTGATCATAACAATTTTCTTCCTTCTCTGCCTACTTCTGCCTCGACATTAATCTACTTCACATGTAAGTGTTCCACATGTAAGTAGTACCAGAACGTACCTTTGCAGGAAAAGTTTTACTTACGTGTATCATTAACCCACGTTTTCATGCGAAAAAAAACTGAAAAATTGTGACGGAATTACCATTTTGCCTTATGTATTAAAAAAAAAGTGTATATCTCAGTTTACATACACACAACGTAGCGAAATATACCAATTTGTTCTTCTAGGGCACATTAATCTTACCGTACTATCATATTAGTTCCTTCTTGACATATGCAGCGAGTTCATGACTCGTTAATATGCGCTATTAACATATCATGCCATGTATATTGCGGCCATCTTGAAAAATACTGTTTCTGACCACCTGTCGTATTGTTTTTAATGAAACAACGGCATGTTCCATTAACTACAAGTTTGACTCTTGTATGATATCATCTTCATTTTTATGTAACAAAACTTTTCAGTTTTTGGACTAGAGGTTGACATTTCCGTGGAATTGCCCTCATTCAGTGAAGATTGGAATTTCTCGTTTTGTAAATAATTTGTACATACCACTCGAATAACTTGGCCTCCATGGGACTTGTGTTGGGTGCTATCCAATGTGTGTGTGATTGTCCCTTCATCTATTTAATATTACATCTTATAAACAATCCTCATCTTCGCAATTGGCCAAAAGGTGGCAGAAACGCGAAGTAAAACAAATGAAATCATTCATTCGATCAAATTGGACCCCGCCCTCGAAAATTAACTCCTAGTTACGCCGATGATTGGCATCAACAAATTTCTTCCATCTTCCACGAAACTATTTGGTAATGAATTTTTGGCTCATTACGAAGATAATTTTCTGGTATTTCGAAAATTCCTTATATTTTGAATTCAGATAATTACTTTAAAAAAATCCATACGAGCAAGCACATTATCTTGCGGTTGGCAACACTGTCTCATTGATCAACGACGACGGCCGCATGAAGTGAACAGTAGCAACTCTCACCGCGCCGCGGCGTTGCTGTACGCCTCACAAGTGGTGCCACGAACGAGCATTAGGACTACCACTGCGAGAGAATGTGTTCATTTTAGCCAGCTCCCGGAATACGTGCATACGTTGCTTATCACCGGCTTCGTGGATATTACCCCCGGCCAATATTATTAACTTATATGCTTAGGAAGTATGGGAATATATTACATGATATAATGTAAGAAAACCAACCAAAACTATGGAACAATCCATACGCTGTCTGAACTTGAACCCAGTAAATTTTGTGGAAGCAATCAGTATGTTTCAAGTTGGCTGGCTGGGCATGTACTGTATATCTGTCAACATTTGTTTACTACTGAATACCAATCCTTTAAAGGTCATTTATTTTTAAAAAAGAACTAACAGTTAGTTACTTTGCTCGAAAAGTAACTAATTTCAGTGACTCTTTTTAAAAGTAAATCTTGGACTTTATACTCACGTGTCTAGTAAGGTTAGTGCTACACCGAATTGTTGCATTCTTTGATTTGGTATGACGTTTGGTTTAAGTTTTTGTTTTAAGTCCACTTTATGCACAGAAAGGCTAATTAGAACTGGACCTACAGTTTAAAGTGGGATCCGAACCACTATGTGCCTCCACCGGGTAACGAATTCGGGATCCCTTGATTACAAGGCGACGACGCTACCACTGCACCATCAGAGAGGCGCTGTGATGGATTTGTGCCATTCTTGCACTACAGCGTCTACTTGGTTGAACGTCATTTCCTTGCTACCAGCCTAACGCTAGGGTACATCTGCAATACACCTAGAGTCAAAAAGTGCAACGAACTACAAAGGCATCGTTTCCGCAACGGTCAGTTCTTTCTTGTAATAATTAAAGCAAATTACTATGACTGAAATGGAATTATGTGTGAAATATATAATTTTAGGCACACACTCATTGGAGGACGGCTATAACTGTACCTTACTTTTACAGTTAAATCACTATCAATTACGAATTGATACTTTTTCGGTCCTTTTAACAGTATATCTTAACACTATTGTCACTTTCAGCACAGATCTTTATCTGTGCTTTCAGTTTCCGACAGAAAAAAAAATTAATAGCACTGGCAACCATGGATCTGTACCACGTGGTTTCACATACTATACCGAATACAAACGGCTACTTTTCGATGTCTGGAAACATCGGAATGAGATATCAACGAGCATAATACTATTGGGAAAACTTGCTCGCCTCAGGGGCGTCAGGACGGAGGGGTGAAACCAGACAATAGACCAACCCCTTTATATCGTTCGTTTGACTGCAGAAAAGAGTATATATTCACGATACTCTGTAATACTCCCTCTGTCCCATAATTATAGTCCGGTATGCCAAAATGGTGAGTTTTTATTTATGTTCTTTTGGATACTTGATCCGCAAATTTGTACTGATCCTTGAGTAACAACGTTGTATGGTTCATTCCCGTGTTTAATTTTCTTCTTCTGTATACACCAATGTCACAGTTTGAATATCGTACAATTATTATGGGACAACAAACAAAGGTGTACCGGACAATAATTATGGAACAGAGGGAGTATACATTTCAGTTACGATATTAGTTTTAGAACAAAATAATAGACGAAAAAACACTGGACTGTAAAATTGGGGTGGAAAATGCGGAAAATCAGAAAAGAACATTGCGATTTAATTGTGATGTTTGATCAAAAGAACAATATCGCTCTATGCAAATAGGAAATGTTTATGACAGACCTCACTGAATGTGAACTTCGTTGAACGGAACGCATAAAATGTACAACATATGAGAATGAATATGTATTCCAGTGTTTAAACCTCATATACATCTTTAAAAAAAAAGTAATTTGTAACCGATATTTTATCTGGTGCATCGAATAGAAAAGTTCTCCTGAGGATATAATTTACTAGCTTATAAGAGTTAATTATTATTACTGTAACTATATAAAAAATAATTTTTCATCAAAAACGTACTCCCACCCTCAACAAAAAATTCTGCTTGGCTTAAGTGGAAGAGAAGGCGCCCAGAGCCTTAACTTTTGCCATGTAAAAATAAGGCGAAATAAATATCTAAAACAATGGTTCTTACCCTTTCAATTACCAGGAACACTCCCCCTTAATTATATTTTCTTGTTGAAGACCCCCCCCCTTCCATCCCAGAACCTACGTCAATATTTGACGTCCGAAAGTGCAGAAACTATTTAAAGTTACTCATCAGCGATTTTTATTACAATTATATAACAAAATGTATCGCAATACACATTTCTATTGTGATAATAACAGTAATTCTAAACAATGAATACTTTTACTCTAATGAGAACATGGTACTGCATTTCACCAGTAAGCCTCGTTATACTGGGCTTAATAGCTGAACGTGTGTTCCGAGTTCCGTTTCCGATGTAGTACATTCACTAAGCGGTTTCTGTATCTTTCAAGATAAGGGAGAAGGAAAAGCGACACTTTGCGTCTTGTTTGTGAGCTCGTGAAAGGCGCTTTTCCTTAACTTTTGACAATGTGGATTCCATATCGAGAAATTTTGTATAATATGTCATCTCTAATATTGATAATAACGATAAAAATATTGGCATTTTCATATCTAACAAGCCGTGAAACATTCAGGGTGTCTACACCGAAATGCCCTATTTTCAATTTGCTCCATATACAAAATGAAATGAAATTAATTAATTTTTTTCACAAAAATAAGTTGTATGTCAAGCTGAGTTTTAAAAAAAAAATTACAACAACAAATCAAAACACTTCCACGTGAGCCCCTGAGGTGACACGAAGAATGTTTAGTCTATATTCAACTTCCATCCATCATTGATCTTTTGGGCTATCTTGCACCTTTTCCCTGATACTGTGTGGATTCTCTGACCCCCAAATTCTAACGTTATGCTTATTCACAGTACCAGAGACATGGAATGTGGCCTCATCAGAAAACATTACACTTGACAAGAAGGCAAGATTCCCGTCGATTCGGTTAAGCATGTCACATGCAAAGTCATATCGTCGTTGCTTGCCATCAGGCTTGATGGCCTGCAGAATCTGCACCTTGTATGCATACAGATGCAACCGCTTTCTGAGGACCTTATGAACAGTTGCACGTGGCATCTGAAGTTCCCTTGAAGCCTGACGAATTGATTTGCGTTGACTTCGCTGGAACGCTTGGCGGACATTCTCAACTTGTTCTTCGGAGACACGCCGACCCCCCTCTATGCTGCCAGTGTCCTGTCTGTGCCATGATTTTATCCTCTTGGCATCTGGTTCTGCTTTCTTGTAAACACAACGAAACTGCCTTTGCGCTATCACAATGGATTTAAACTCCGCGTACCAAAGCACAGTTTGTGCCTTCTCCTGCACTGACGCCATTTTGGTTTCGATGGACAACTACACTAACACCAATGCGCGCCAAAAGTTGAAAAAAAATAGGCAGCAACTCTAAGTCCTTCTGCACCCAACGGACAAGTCAGACCTGAATCGAGAAAGATTTACTATTTTTAAACTGCCTCAAAAAATAGGGCATTTCGGTGTAGACACCCTGTATTTCAATTTCCACTTTCTTGTCCGGTTTTGTACAAAGTAACTCAGAAACTTTTAATGTACGCCTCAATGTGGGCAACATTTGTAGCTTGACAGGTATCCAAACGATACTCAAGTTTTTGCCAAGTGTTGGCCAGCATTTCAGGCTCTTCAATGATACACTGTCTGATGTCTCAAATCACCCAAATCGCAAACTTTCCTCCTGTACACAACATCTTTAATGAAGCCCCATGCAAAAATGTCTAATGGGGTTCAAATCTGGTGATCTCGGTGGCTAGGCAGTTTCTGCACATGCGTGGCTCGACATCGTGCAAGTGGACTACTGAAATCTAGGATCGATGGTCTATCGAGTGAGCTTCACTACGAGAAAATATAAGTAGTAGTTTTGGCATTACAAGCAGTTATTGTTGTATGCTTCTAGCCCGGACACCCTATATATATACTCGAACTTTCACAAGTGTGTAAGCTCGTCATATCTCTTCCATGGTTCGCGGATTCCCTGAGATGATACGGTGGCTGAGGTGAACAATAGAGTGAAAGTAAGTGGAAAAGCCCAATCCTGGGACAGTGGTTAAGAAAGATTGGTTAATGGGGATAGGATCCGGGGAAGAAAATATCAGATGGCTGATAGAAAATTAAGGAGATCTTACACTGACAAAGTCGCGAGATCAGAAAGCATGGAGTTTTAGCGAAAGACCTACCCATAGAACAGTGAATAACTAAAAAGACTACTCCTTACCTGATATCGTTGCGTTGCCACTTGAACGTCCGTCCGTATGCCTCCGGGAACTCCAGATATGGCTCCTCTCCTGGTCAGGGCCCACGGGGGGACCTGGATGTCCCTTGGGAGGGGAGGCAGCTCCCATCTGGGGTCCATTTTCTCCAGAGGAAGACCTTCGGGAACGGTGCACAGCGCCATCAGATACATAAATGTCCTTGCCACAACCGAACGTACGATGGATGAACGTCTAGATGACCTGAAGGTAGTGTCTATCAATTTGTCTGTTTGCAAAAGTGTCCCATGCAGGTCAAGAATACACAACACAAAGTCAAGAAGTTTCTAAAAGTACAGTGTGTTGAAACTTTTCCTTATCGGTAAGCTCCAACGTAACCACAGAGAAGACGATAGAAGGTACGTCAAGTTTAAAACAAGTTTTGGTACGTTGTTTTCACACGAGTATCTACGATGTACTGTTATATTTTATAACGGCAACAATGGAATTTACCTTTACCTTTGTTGCTTGCAACGACAATCCTCCTACCTTCAAGTGAATCTGCACAAGATAACAGAACTAGGAATATGACGAGCACAAAATTTCAGTCTTCTTGGTTGTATTGCCACTTAGGTAAATTCACTCTTAAGGAACTTGTAAAGAGAATGACACACACCACAATGACTAACCCCTTAAGATTCACGTCAGAAGTGGGGTTTTCGTCACAGCCAGTGAAGGAAGAAGATACTTATTGCGATTATTTGCGATGCGAGATTCAAGATTGAACACCCAGGGGGGCAAATCACAGAGTAGCACTTTCGTCAGACTTCGTAACTCGACTCTTCCACAAGGCCTGACGCACCGCCGCCAGAGAGGTTACAGATAGGTGAGAGCACGCGGCGCAAACTTCGCACTCTCCGCTGCGAGACCAAGGAAATGACGTGGAAGGGGAGGAGGAAAGCGACTTCTCCACAGAAGCCGACAGCAAACTGCTTTCAAAGGCGAGGCGGGCGACCCACTTCCAACACGTCGCGGACTGGAAGACCCGAGAGAGAGTTACGCACCACAACGCTCTTCCTTCTCGTTTTCCCGGCATTCATTGCAGGCTGCGACGCTCGCTTGGAAGACCTGAAAAGAAAAGAGAAACTGCAGTTAATTTTTTTTCCCAGACTGATAATTTTTACAACATAAACGACCAGCAATTAATGTGCAAGTATTAAAACAAACGATGTTTTATTTATATCTGAACTAGAGTTGAAAGATATTCAGAACTTCAAAAACTATAAACATTCAATGACTTGCAGTTGAAAGATGTTCAATAACACAATTTTGTGGACCTACCCGATGGCGTACTGGTTAACGCCATCGTCTTGTAATCAAGGGGTCCCGGGTTCGATACCCGGTGGAAGCACATTGCACAGTGGTTCGGATCCCACTTTAAACTGTAGGCCCAGTCCCGGTTAACCTTTCTCTGCATATAGTGGACTTAAAAACTAAAAAAATAATTTAATCAATAATCAACATGTGACGTTATTTAACTGGAGAAAGTTCATTGAACTTTGTTCACAATACCGGGCATCCATGTATCGTACTCAGGGTACCGGGGTGGGGGGGGGGGGGTTGGATAATTCGGATTTGAACTCCCGTGGCTAGTTCAAAACCCCTTGATAAAGGATCTTATTCCTCAAATATCCAATCGCTTAAAAAGTTTCAGCTCAAGATCGCTAAATTTATTGCAGTGTCGTAATCGCAAAATAGGAATTTGAAAACTTTAGCAGACCGCCACTTCTAAAACTACGCACGTTATTCGGAACGTTTTTATTGTCAAGTAATGTCCTACAACTTCTGTTAGTTTTGTTTCCTGTGCTATGAAAACAAATATGTTTGAAAATGACAAAAAGGAGCCAAAAGTAGAAATCTATATCACTACTGACGACATTTTCAACTACGTACATGCAAGTTTACCTCTGTAGCAGCTTGTCTGAGCCGATCAATCGTTCAGCTCTCGTTGTCCTCATTCGTTACCTTTCAAAGCCGCCCGCAGAGGGGGAACTTGCCCCTCCTCCTCCGAGATATCTGGAAAACTTATTTGATTTCCAATCATGAAATTGTAGGATGAAAATATGGATTAGAGGTGCCATGAAAAACAGCATCTCTCATATCTTATCAACGAAGAGATAGAGGTTTATGGAAAATAAGCTAGTCGAATACAGTTTCTATTTAAATAATGGGCTCAAGTCTGAGCTGGACAACAACCCAGACACTTTCAATTCAATCTTGATTTCATGATTTGTAATAATAATAATAATAAACAAGGTACGATATGAGTTTCTATGATTGAAGGGCAGGATATACAGTAAACTAGAAGTGGAAATTTCTAGCGGGGGGATGCTTTGCTCACTTTGAGGAGAGGTGAAGGATGCTTGTATGGATCAACATGGAGAGAATGCAGTGGGTGTGGGATGCTTTATGAGAATTTTCTTAACTGAAGGAACATGCTCCACTTTGAGCACTGCTCCCCCCCCCCCCCGTCCTTCCGCCCCCCAGAGAAGAAATCCTGCGGACCCCTTCTTACCCTTCTCTGGACATTAAGATCCAACAACGGTAAATTGTACTTAAGAGAGATATTGTGAAATAAACTTTTTTCATCATTTCTTTCCTAAGAATTACAGGCACAGTATAGATTAGCCTTCGTGTGCAAATAAACTTAAGCTTTTGACTCTGACCAGTAGTATTGTACTTCGTCTTTGGGATGTCTTTGTCTGGTTAAATAAAGAGTCGCTGAGAAACTATATTCCTCCTTGGGGGGCGGGGGGAGCAACAAGACTGAAAGTTTCCTAAACCAGTCTCGGTAGTAATGTTAAGCCTGAATCACACGGAACTGGATTTCCAGTAGGAATGCCCTAGTTGGCACTGGACTGGCTACCCATTTGCTAGTTTTCGCCTCACACGATACTTGTTACCGTACTTGTCGAGATAGACTTTTGTTCCCATAAGACATTGCGCAGAGCAGACAGTCTGTAAAGATGGACGAGCAATTTGAAGAATGTTGTAGGAGAATTACTGCTGTGTGCTTTTATTAAAAAATTAAAAAAGAAAAGAATGGACTAGAAATTGGCTCGAAAAATATATGGTAATCAATGCCTACCGAACAAGCTTTTTAATGAACTCGGGTATGCACATTCATACATGAGATTCGCAGGATTCATTCACAAAAAAACATTAAAAAAACCGTAAAACATTTAATACACTTGTAATAATAAGGATTTTCATTTTCGGCTAATCATATTTGTTACGTACACATCTCATCGCTTTGAATAAATACCTAAATGAACTGAACACAAATGCTTTGCACGTCATCTCTTTACTTTTTTTTTTTATCAAGAAACTAAAAAAACAGCCAACACTCGGAAACCACAGACAAAAAACTCCCCTTTGCAAACTCATAGATTATCTTCTCATGCTCAAACTTTGCTCTGATTGGCTGTTCCACAGAATCCAGTCGAGGAGAGCTAGTAGCAATTAGAACATGTCCTATTCCTCCAAACCAGTCAGCCAAGCAGTCGTCACATCCGGGCAGGTAGCCAGTTCAGCGCCAACTAACTGGATATCCAGTTCCGTGTGATTGGGTCTTTCTTCACGCAACAATGGAGAAAGTAGTCTTTATTTTGAAAGAAACTGTCCTCTTCAACAGAGCGTGCGGAAATAAAATTTCCAAGGACGCTATAAACCAGTGTGAGAGCAACATGTGCGGAGACCAGAGATCGTTCGGGCAGGGAATGCGTTCTCAGGCATCCAGCCGCGCCTCGTAAGCGTGCAGAAATGTGCGAGTAACCTTCCCTACGCGGCAATTATATTCTTGCGTCGGGTATTTTCCATACAAAGAAGTGAGTTTTCCATGCAAAGAATCTTAACAAGTGAAATGACGGGGGAACCTGACTACAAATGCTATTCATTTATTACGCCCACGAGACTCCCTGAATTAGAGTTGATGAGCAGTATCTTCGAGGGTGACCTTGGCTATTCCGCGCAGTGTGACAGATATACTAATATTTTAGTTTGTAGTTCGCAAGTCCACAGCTGTTCCTGACCGTTCCGTACATTGGAAACGCATTTTGAGGAAGTTATTTTCTATTACTTCTCGCGCGACAAATACCGATATTGCGGCTCCCGTGTGACGGTAGGTGGACGCTCGATCACCGCCAGAAGCACGCCACTTTTCTCGGCGATGCAAAACGTTCCGATAGAATGTGCAAAATCTTAGGTAACATTAATTGCACGTGGTTTCATGTAGCTGTAGGAATTATTCCATGTATAACACGCACCATAGCTTTCTGGCATAACATTTTGAAAAACGTGCACGCTACACATGCTTAAATATGGTGTAGTTAAATTTCAAGCCTAAAACACAATAAATGTTAAATTTTCGATGTATTTTTCATTTTTTTAAGGACAAAATTTGAAATTTGTGAAAAAATACTACAGTTTGCAGTTTATGCCTAATTCGCATTATTTAGCGATTTCGAATGAAAAAATTATTAAATAGATTAACATGGAGACTTCAACATCAACCACTCAACTTATGGTCACGTTTTTAACATAGAAGTCAACAAATTTAGCAAATTTCAGCCACATTATAATACAAAAAAATTAGTGACCATAGGATTCCACTGGCGTTCCATTAGGAAATTTGGCACCAAAAAAAGGTAGCTACCTTTCCTTTCTTATTGTCTCAATGTGGAGGGAGACCTTTGGAGTGTAACATCGTCGCAGTCCGTGTTGGATGTCTAAACACTGCAGGTAAAAGTGGCAACAGCGCTTCTAAAAAAACAGGAGCTGGCTCGAAACCAGATACGCGTCCTGTCGGCTTCCTCTCGAGCTGTCTCAGGTATCAAACTGGCGTTCGATTGAGGACTTCAACTTTAATGATGTCCACGAATCAAATTTCACCCGAGGCAATCCGTAATATTGTTTTCTCACCTTCACAGAACTAACATGACAAAGGCCTTCTGTAAGGTATTTGTAATGCTTGAAGGGGTATACATGCACTAAAGGTCACGAGAATGCAAGGACCTGCGAAGAACTATAAGCCATGCACGTCATGTCTCTCAACCTTGAGCATACGTTGCCCATGCGTAGTTTGTTTGGTGACTAAAGCATTACAAAGTAGGTGAGGAATATCCGTTCAAGACATGAAAGGATTAGGTCATTGTTTCTCAAACTATGGGAAGCGACCCACTGTTGGGTCCCGAGGGGGCGTTGGGTGTGTCGCAAAGTCGGGCTCGAAAATATATTTACTTAGAAACCTATTAAATATAAATTACTACAACATATTGCTTTAAGAATTTAATTTTAACCCGTGTTGTACACCCAACGGCGAAAGAAACAGTAGGCGAATTGTCCACCACCATTTTAATTCGGTCTTTTTTTTTTACACGTTGTGATGACAATTTATTGAATTAATGACGTCAACAAGCAGAGAACAATGCCTGCTTCGAACCAACGTAGTTTCATTCCTTAAAACAACACAGGATGTACAATAAAAAAGTAATTAAAATAACGGTGGACAATTTGCCTACCACTATCTTTGCCGTTGACTGTACATAGTCCATACTCTACATTGTTATGTTACAATTTCTCTACCATTGCTTCTTACCGGCATCTCGGTAAAACATAACCGGTGTTTAGTTAGATATTAGAATAAAGTATTTTTTTTTTAAATTACATATTTACTTTTCTAGAATGAAGTATGTGTAATTTGTTTAAACAAGCGTAAAAGAGGGCTCGTGAAAGTACTGGATGTTAGCAGGAATATGATTACAAACTGGGTGCACACCCCTACAAGTAATTCTGCCAGCGCCCGTGCTTATGAGTCCCATGAAGTGTAACGTCCTTCAAGGTGCGTCCCGGACTGAAAAAGGTTGAGAACCATTTGATTAGGTGCACACTGTATCGTTGAATGCATGTGTGCAGTCCATCCAGCCGATTTTACACCCACTCACTTTTAGTTTTACTTTTCTCACGCTTGTGCCGCGTGGTTGCATTTATATTCAAGATAAAAATCCATTTTTCTAGGACTCTTAGCGTTGAAACGAGGCGTCAAAAACGTTATTGAGAAAACTTGTTTGCCTAAGAAACCTCCATACGTTATGAAAGTTCCTGGGATGACACGTTGTTGTTGTTTATACACGACAGGAGTAGCGTCGCAGGATCTTTTTAAATTTTACGTGTACAGAACAAATGTCCCTTGAAAATCTCTTGACGTATGCAGGTATTTGACACGAGACGAGAAGGAGAACGGAGAATCAGTACAGGATTGGGCAGTTTCCATTTTTCTAAAGAAAATGCGAAATCTGTTTGGTTCCATTTCAAAACACTGTCCACATTGTTAAAATTACTTTCCTTAAGCTCTCAGGACAAATTGAACCTAAACAAGATGGATGTTCTTGGTTCATTTGATTTTACAATTAGCTTTGGAATGAAAAGAGCTCAGAACGCGTTCTGTAACTTCAGGCATTTTGAAAATTACTATTTCTTGAAACCTCTTGCACGGAAGTCAGTATATGAAAAATATGCCAGAATATTTTCAAAACGTGAATGGTATTCCCTAAATTTGGAGATGTGGACGCAAAAAATAAAACCCATTTTATGTTACTAAAGTACAATTCTACCATTTGCTATTCTAGGACTCGGAAGTTGATGACATAAAAAATGTCAAAAAATGGCCTACAGAATGACATTAAAATTCTTAAAAAATGACCCAAAGATTTTTTAAAAAAATGATCTAAAAATAATTCTCGCTCTGATAATGAATGCTGGACTATTTTTATAAATTACAAGACAGTAGTTAAATAATTGGATGAAACCCGTTGTCTGGTGGTTTAAACTCCTGAAGCAAAGGGATAAAAGAAAGTCAGTGCTAATGTAGTTTTCTTTATTTTTACTTCAAGGTTACGTAAAATATTGGGTTGATGCGTAAGTTCGTAGCGATTTTTTCACCATGGCAAAAGTATTTTTATTTGACACTAATTTGAAGTGAACAAAACGCATAAATTAATCAGTAATATATTTTCCTTCATTGTCTATGACTGTCTACCCACGCTGCGGCAGTTCTTCAATTCAACGCCAGAAGAAATCAGCTGATTCGGGGTTAAAAGCGTCGTCAAGCCAAGTTTGAAGAGCACTTTCTGCACCAAAGGAGCTTCCTTGAAGGTTGATGGATTGAGAGCCGAAAAGGTAGCAATCCGAGGGCGCAAGATCGGGCGAGTAAGGAGGATGTGGAATAACTACCCAACCAAGCTCGTGGATAGCAGCTTTTGTCATGTCAGCGAAGTGTGGGTGTGCATTATCGTGTCGCAGCACTTGATGCTGTCTTCCTGGCCTACTCACTGATTTGGTTGTTTTCATTTAAAGCGTGTGCGGTATCCTGAACCTTACCCATCGAATGCAAATGTCGCACTATGATTGAATGGTCACAGTTCATCACATTTGCTAATTCTCGAGTCGACTGATGTGGATCCTCGTGGATTGAAGCGTTTAAACAGTCTTCATTAAAGCCCGATGGCCTTCCTGAACGTGGAGAAACGCTTAAGTTAGAAATGCCCTCTTTGTAATGACAAAACCCTTTTCTTGCCCTGCTTTTTCCCCGTTGGCATTCTCTCCATACAAGGGACAAATGTTACGAGCCGTCTCCGCTGCCTCTGCCCCTATGTTAAACTCAGAAAGAAGAATATGTCGGAAATGTTTTTTTCCTTTAACCCATAAATAACACCGCCTTTCTTCAAATCTGTAAAATTTCAATGCGTATTCACAAGAACAACAATGCCACTCCAATTGATGAACATTAAACTCCTAACAGCGCAATGTTGCCATACCAAACACAAACGCTATGCATCAACCCAATACATCGGAAGGTTTTTTTCTGTAAGAGTCGTTCGTCTTCTTTCAGAGCGAACCTTCCACGATACAGTAGTCGGCCAGCATCTGAAAATATGGTTGTGTTTCGTGTACATCAAATTATATATATATATTGTGACTAATTTTACTTTAAGACGATAATAAAAGCGATAATAGAGACCACCATAAAAAGAGCAAAGTAGGCTTCACAAAAAAGTATTTTAAGTTTGCTGGAGGAAAAATAAATTTACCACAATAAAATATTACATGCATTGCAGTTAAAATAATATTGTGCTTTTCCACTGCCCGTATTTTTTATTAATGGCGAACTTGCTAAAAGGATCATGTCAGGAAATTAAAATAAATATATGCTAGCAAATGCATTCAAAATTCATGAAACAAGAAGGGAGGAGAAAAATAAGCCTAAAAAATGAAGAAAAATGCAATAAAGATACAAAAATACTGAAAAATGACCTAAAAGCCAAAAAGGCCGAAAAATGTAGAAACATGAAAAATAAAAATAATGTTCTTTGGTTCTAACTGAAGGGAAACTGTCAGATATCAAGTTTAGCATTGCTTTCAACAAATGTGATTTGCCATCAACTTCCAAACCCTAGCTATCACTATCCGAGCTCCTCGAACTTTCAGGGGTTACAATGCGGATTTCTGGCTTTGTGGGTACTGCACCTGTTCTAAACAATTGAGGGGATACAATGCAGCTCTGCAGCCAAGACTGAGAACTAGCGAGATGCTTGTCTATAAATCTAAATAAGATTGACAATGACGTAGGCATTCACTAGGGTGACCAGATTTTCTGAAACGAAAAGCAGGACATCCATCCATGGATGCGTACGGGAGATTGCAGTTATAACTAAAAAAAACACAGCGTCACGTGCACCCCCTCTCCCTCTTTGGCAAAGGAAAAGTCATGCTGATTACATGTCTCCCGAAATATTACACAATTCTCTTTAATCTGCTTTCTTCTTGATTTGATTTGATTTTTGTTATTTAACGTCCCCATCATCTCAGTTTTGGTTAATTGCATCAATGAATATGAGTAATATGATATCATTAAATTCATGAATAGACACTCACAAAGATCATCCATGTCGAGGCGTCCTAGAGTTCAACCACTCCACAACGGAGGTTTTCCCTTCTTATTTATTTCCCTTTTCATTTCTTTCTTTTTCGTTCCTCCTTTTGCTTATATTTTTAATTTGACAGATTAACCTTCCTATCTGTCTCGTTCTTACTGTTTTCTATGTGTTCCCTTACTTTCTTACTATAGAACATCAATACATTGTGAAATATTAAAATATGAATCAATACTGAGGATATATCGGTCTCTTGCTGTATTAATCATTTCATCAATGCATCAAACATGCAAATCCCCAGAATTGGGCTATTTTTAATTCTCAAAGCGCCCCTGCATATACTTTTAGTCAACAGACTGGATATCTGCTTCCAATCAATAAATAGGGAAGCTTTACAGAAAACTAACAATACTATTAATTTGAAGAGCAATAACAGTTTCACCAGTGGCGTCTCGTCCCTTGGGGCTTCCGGGGCTTAGCCCCTAAAGAAAAACGGACGTATTCACGTAATTATCAATCACCATAACGCATAACTATCACACAGTCTTTTAAAAGGCGATTTTTACCCACGTAAATTAATCGTCTGTTGCAATGGATATGACAGCGCTCCTAGCGGCATTGATGTCAATTATCGTTTTCCGGGGCACGTCGCAAAGGAAGGCGTGGCCTACACCCACCTACGCTACAGTGAAGGTCACATGCTAGCAGAGAGAGGAGGGGAGAGTGCAATGGATTTGAGTGCTGATTCGGGGCTAGTTCCTTTGCGTCGCGTTCGATCTCGCGTGTTGTTCTGTAGTGTTGTGGTGGCTTTCATTCGCTATGTTTGAGTGAGTTTGGCAGGGTTGACGTTCGAACACAAATTGATGAAGGACATAGGCTGTCAATTACAAGACACAATGAATTTGTCCGGAAAAATAGGCATATATTAAATAGAATTATCGATTGCTTAAAATTCTGTGGTCGACATGAACTTGCTCTACGAGGACATAATGAAAGAGAACAATCTTTAAACAGAGGCATCTTCCCAGATTTATTATCCCTTCATAGAAGAGGGAAAACTAAAGAGGGAACTTCGTGTTCTTTATTGTAGTGAAGAGTTGAAAAACATAAACTCTATCAGTAGATTGCATTCATTTTTTATTTAAAATTATTTAGAGGGTACCTTTTCAGAAACATTAAAAATTACAAACATAGTTTTAATAACTCCAGTGGCAACAGCTGAATCTGAACGATGTTTCAGCACATTGAAGCGTATTAAAACCTGCTTGAGAAATGCAATGGGACAAGACAGACCAAATGCTTCGCACTTGCTTACAATAGATATAGAATACATTTCAAACATAGAGGGCTTCAACGAAAAAGTAATAACAAAATTTGCTGAGCAGAAGAACAGGAGTCAACGTTCGTAGAAAGGTATGTTTCACAACAATACCTGTTTCTTCTGTAATCATGTGAATTGTCATTATATTATAAATTCTTTAAAAAAATAAGTCCAGTTTTGTAGTTTAGAAGAAGATAAATACCCGTTTTTTTGTAATTCATGTAATTTGTCATTACATTTTAAAATCTTTCAAAAAAGTAAGTCGAGTTTTGTAGTCTAGAAGAAAAAAATACCTATTTTTTGTAATTCATGTGAATTGTCATTATATTATATTATAAATTCTTTAAAAAATAAGCTGTTTGCGTTCCGGACCGTACAGGACCAAAACTGAATGTAGAACCTGTCCGGCTGTGAAGGACCAGAAATGAATGATGATCCAAACCGGTAGGATCTAAATGTAAGTGAAATTGTAGGTACCACTTACATCTCTCTGGTATGGATTGTGTCGCTACAGGGCAAAGTTCACCGCGATCCTCTTGGTAGTTGTAAAGAAAACACAGGCACACACACTGATAACTATATGTATTATAAGGTATATGCACATAACACTTGATTACACTTCCCATGCACTCCTGTCTAGGGAAAACTGTTTACACGAAGTTGCATCTGGTGTTACAACAACGCGCCACTAATGAAACGTAGCCACGTTGGGCTTACGGTATCCATAATTGTCCGCGACGGTTTCTGGCTGTGTCCCGAGTGGCCTCTCTACGCACACACTGGCTGGAAGTAACTACCGCGCTAAAATGGCGGCAACTAGACACCGCGCTAAGATTGAATTAGCCAATGGGAGTGCAGGTTACTTAAGGCATTTGAAATACACAAATAAACAATTGAAGCTATATGCAATATAAAATATATAAAGAAAGAATAAACATGGTTACTTTTATAGATAAATCTCCAACATACTCCCCCCCGTTGGAATGTTCACATCCAACCTAACACTAGGGGATACATTGTCAATGTTTTAGCTCATGGAGCGTCTTCTTCCCAATGTGGTAAAGGCACAATTTTGCTTAATGCTCTCTTGTAGACTCCGTCTCTAGTACGAACGGTGACTACGCGCACTAGGTTATCCCTTCCCGGAAACACTTCTTGGACGACGCCGACTCTCCACGCGAGTGGTGGAATATTGTCCTCCTTCAATAGCACTGGTGTGCCAGGCTTCAAATTCGACTGAACGGCTGTCCATTTCTGTCGCTGCTGCAGGCTATGCAGGTAGTCCTGAGACCACTTCCTCCATACTCGCTGCTGGAACTGCTGTATGCGCTGCCATCTGGATAATCTGTTGGCAGCCAGATCTGTAATGTTTGGTTCAGGAAATGAGGTTAGAGGACCTCCAATAAGAAAATGACCAGGGGTAATGTAGCTGAATTCATCATGAGAATCAGGGAGTGTGGAAAGAGGACGGGAGTTGAGGCAGGCCTCTATTTGGCATAGCAGAGTTACTAGTTCTTCGTATGTTAGCACGGCGTTTCCTGCTACTCTGCGAAGATGGTATTTCATAGACTTCACTGCACTTTCAAAAATCCCGCCGAATGATGGACTGCGTGGTGGAGAATACTTCCATTGGAAATTCTCTTCAGCTGCAAATCTGTTGATGTACTTGTTGAACTTTTGTGATTGAAAGAGTTTACGTAATTCCTGCAATTCATTTTTAGCACCATGGAACATCGTAGCATTGTCGCTAAAAATACTTGCACACTTTCCTCTTCTCGCGGTGAAGCGTAGTAGAGCTGCGATGAAGGCTTGTGATGTCAAGTCTGAGACAATCTCTAGATGAATTGCCCTTGTGGCAAGACAAGTGAAAACTGCAATGTAGCATTTTCTTGTGGATCTGCTTCTTGCGGCTCCGGTCTTGATGTGGTATGGCCCCGCGTAATCAACGCCTACGTGATGGAATGCCTTGCTGGGTCTCACTCTACTGGAGGATAACTGCCCCATAAGCTGCTGGGCGGCTGAAGCCTTCAAACGATAGCATATGTTGCACTGGTGAATGATCTGTTTGACCACCTGTCGTATGCGAGGTATCCAGTATTTCTCACGAAGTGATGATATGAGAAGCTGTGGACCAGCATGCATAAGTCTCTTGTGTTCTGATGCTATCAGAATTTTCGCGAAATGACTCTTCGGATGAAGAATAGTTTGATGCTTGCTTTGGAATTCCAGTTCACTGTTTTCCAATCTTCCTCCGACACGAATTACTTTTTCATTGTCGAGAAATGGATGAAGGTTCCTCAAAATACTTTTGTTGTGTACTTGCTGCTTGTCAGACAAATCTTTGATTTCCTGAGAGAAGAATGCACGTTGTGTTATCTTGATGCAGGCAAGTGTGGCGCCTTGAATTTCAAAGGTGGTAAGGTCTTCACTCCTTTTGTCTCTTGAGTTTCTGCAATTGCTACTGAACCTTTTGCAGAGTGACACTACTCTCAGCAGCTTGGATAAACTTGAATATCCAGATATGATTTCTTCTTCAGTTGTTACATGAGTGACCAATGTGGTAGCTGCTACCTTACGCTGCTCTGGAATAGTGTTGTCGTCTGGACGGAATGCTAAACTGGATGATGGCCACTGTGTCTCCTCTTCTTGGAGCCAGGTGGGTCCGTGCCACCAAAGCTGAAGTGATCTGATTGTTTTTGCATCGACTCCTCGTGAGATCAGATCTGCAGGATTGTCTTTTGACGGAACGTGCTTCCAATCACTGACCTGTGTGAGTTCCTGTACAATTGCCACGCGGTTGGCAACAAAAGGTTTCCATTTACTGGCTGGTGACGCCAGCCAAGCTAGGACGATTTTTGAGTCGGTCCATAGGTGAATGGTGTCTATACATAGACGCAGTATGGACAATGCTTTGTGTACCAGTTTGGCTAGTAGAACTGCCGCACATAATTCCAAACGTGGAAGAGTGGTTCTCTTCACCGGAGCCACCTTGGACTTTGAACACAATAAGTTCACACTTATGTGACCCTCTGAATCAATTGATCTTACGAAGAGAACACTGCCATAGTTTCTCTCTGATGCATCAGAGAAACCGTGAATTTGAACTTTATGGATGTCTCCTGGAGCCAAAACGAAGCGTGGTACTTTTACTTCGTTAATACATGTGAGCTGCGAATGAAGACGACGCCATGTTTTCTGCAAATCTATAGGAAGCGGATCATCCCATCCTACATTGTGGAGCCATAACTGCTGCAGGAATGACTTGTATGTTATCACCACTGGCGATATTAGTCCGATTGGATCGAACACTTGTGCAATTATGCTGGCAACTTGGCGCTTTGAGAAGATCTTCAACGAGCCTACATCCACTGTTGTGGCGACCTTGCTGTCCATGAGAAATTCGTCCGTGGATGGGCGCCATGAAATTCCCAATGTTTTTGTGCCTTCTGTGTCGAATTGCACTAGATCCTGTACTGCCTTCAATTCTTCTGGAATAGATTGCAACACTGCCTTGCTATTGGAGCACCATTTACGTAGATTGAATCCTCCCTTCTGGAGTAATTCTGTGAGACTTTCACGCAGCTTTATTGCACCTTCAATGCAATGATTTCCTCCCAGAAAATCGTCAACGTAGAAGTCATGTGTCAAGACATGAGTGGCTACTGTGAAATTTGATGATTCATCTTCTGCCAACTGCTTGAGGCATCTTGTGGCCAAGAATGAACTTGAAGTTAATCCATAAGTGACTGTGTTCAAACTGTAAACATGAATTGGTTCGTCACGTGATGCTCTCCATAAGATGCATTGAAGTGGTCTGTCTTCTGAATGCATGTTAATTTGCCTATACATTTTAGCCGTGTCTGCAGTCAGTGCGATTTTGTGACTACGAAATCTGAGCAGGATTGAAAACAATTCTTCTTGTATAGTGGGACCAATCATCTGTATACTGTTCAACGATTCCCCCGTAGTTGTGGGCGAGCTTCCATCAAAAACCACTCTTAAACGTGTAGTTTTGCTTGATTCCTTGATCTCACAGTGATGTGGAATGTAGTACCTTGTCTCCTTGTCTCTGGATACATCTTCCAATGTCCCAATTGGTTGCATGTGTTTGAGTTGTTGGTACTCGACCATGAATTCTGTGTACTCTCTTTTCAATTCCTTGTTCCGATCAAGTCTTCTTTCTAATTTGTTAAATCGTGAAATCGCTGTTTGCAGAGAATCCCCAAGAACGGATCTGTCCCTCTTCAAGGGTAGCTTGACTGTGTATCGACCTTCTCGATCACGAGATGTAGTTTCCTGGAAATGTTTTTCACATGTGATTTCTTCTGGTGAAGGCAACTTATCATGGAATTCCTCCAAATCCCAAAATCTCTGTAAATGAAAATTGTCTGTATCTTCTGTGCGAACAAAGAATGACTTCGAAGGTCCGTTCGTAGATGGTGCATTGGGAATCCTTCCTGCTACAATCCATCCAAACTCAGTGTTTTGCAACGCTGGATAGTTTCCTGTTCTTGAAAGTTTTTCTGGCTTGAGAATCGTGTAGAACACATCTGCAGACAGAAGTAGGTCAATGTTGCCAGGTGTATGGAAGCTACGATCTGCTAAATGTATGTTACTCGGAATTCCCCATGTGGAAGTTTCGAGCCTCTGCGCTGGCATCGAACCTGTGATGTTTGGCAAGATGGAACAAGATATATCCATGGTGAATCCACTTATGCTGGATTTAATCTGCGTCTCCATGGTGTGAAAGGCTTGCACTGTAGCTTCATTTATCCCTTGGATTGGAATTCGGCGTTTTTGTTTCTTGATGCGTAGCTGCTGAGCAAGATGCTCTGTCATAATATTACTCTGCGAGGCTCCATCCAAAAGTGCACGACATGGGAGCCACTCGCCGTATGCGTTCTTGATTTTTATGACTGCTGTGGCTAGGAGAACTTGCGAAGTTTCTCTGTTCTTGACAGAACAATATGTTGCTTTAGTCTGGGCATCATTATCCTGAAAGCGAGTATCATCGCCTACTGCCGGTTTACTTCTGGGCTGCTTCTGTGTTTGACGTTCTCTGCTGTTCTTATCTTCATGAAGAAGGGAATTATGTTTCTCGCCGCAATACTTGCAAGATCCTGCCTTGCATCCTGACCTAAATCCCTGGTGATCTGACTGTCCAAGACAATTGAAACAGATCTGGTTTTCTCGAAGAAATTTGTACTTCTGAGCTATAGTAGCTGCTTTGAAAGAACTGCACGCAAACAGCGGATGCTTATTATTCTTCATAGTATTCTTACAATACAGGCATGAAGGAGATACAGTAGAAACATACGATCTTGAAGGGGAAGGATGCGCAGGTTTGTGACTTTGTTGTTTGGGGTTGCCACTAAACTGTGGTTTGAATGTTGATTTTTCATTGGAAATTGGTTTGAATTTCTCCAAAGCCTTGGTTCTGTGCTCTAGAAATTGAAACAAACTGTCAAGAGTGGTGAATTCAGAATCATTCACTTCTAATACAAAAGCTTTTCGTGTGGTGGCATCAAGCTGAGAGGTAAGATGTTGAACTAACACTATATCTGATAGTGAACTATCTCGTGCTAATAATTTTAACGCTGAGATGGAACTGATTGCTGTGTTTGTGAACGCTCGCAACTCTTCTGCGTTTTCTCTCGACACTGGTTTTATATGCAAAATATCATTGACGTGTGAAGCAGCTATGAGACGCTTGTTGTCAAAACGCTCTTGGAGTTGTTTCCACGCTACACCGTAGTTGGATGCTGTAATTGGTATGCTTTCAATGATTTGCAATGCCTCACCCTTCAGTGCGACACGTAAATACTGGAATTTCTGAATATCTGAAATATCCGAATTATCATGTATGAGCGAAGAAAATGTGTCTTTGAACGATACCCACTGAGTGTAATTTCCACTGAAATGCGGAAGCTCTATTAATGGCAACTTGACTTGAGACTTGCACGAAGCCCTGTGTTCATTTTCCGCGCCGTCTGTATTTGAATGATTTCCCTCAATTAATGTTAGCATCTGCGACTTGAGATCGAAATATGAAAGTTCGATTGTCTCTCGAACTGCCGTGTGTTCATCGTTTGTGGCTTCAAATTCAATGCAATCCTGAATTTCTTCTATCTTGGGCCATAATGTGTTCAGTTGCTCCAGCCGAACCTTGATCTGTTGAACGTTCGGCGCCTCTGGATCAACACTGCTAATGTACGACTGCAATCTCGTTATTTGCCCCCTGTAGGCGGCACGTTGCTTTAGAAGATGTGCTAAGTCTGCCATGCCTCAATGTGGGAGGGACAAGCAATGCGTATTGAAATGAAAGGAAAAAATGAGGAAATATTGAACCAAACACTGTTGTACTCACCGATCTGGCATTCACTGGACCATCTGGGCATCTGAAATCCTGGTTAAGCTGCAACACTGCAGGTAGTCGTTGACACTGACGAGTACTGGAACAGCTGATGCACGGTCGCCATGGTGATGTCACGTCTGCACGCGTGGGCTGCTTGGTGCAACTCTCCGGGATACGTTTCTCCTCGCTCCCGCACGAAAAACGAACGAAAAGCCAGTCCCGTGAAGGAACAGAAAACTGCAGTCTAAAAATAACTCAGGGACACACCACCGGTGTATGACGTCATGTCACTGGTCGCCGACTGTTCCTCACACAGCAGGAGGGGAGAAGGGAGCGGAGTGTGAAACGTCACTGACAAGCGAACAACGAGAGCGCTGTCGTTCGGGGAAGTACCGGGCGTGTCCTTCAGCCACGTGGAAAATATATCGCGCGCTACAACGAATGACGTAATGCTTTCAATAACTTGTAGTTACTGTACTTGAAAATAATGTTTGCACAACACAATGTCACTAAAATCACTGATAGTAACGTACCTCATGTTCAATACAAAGGAGATCGCGGCCTGCGGAGGACCAAAAATGTTTGCGTTCCGGACCGTACAGGACCAAAACTGAATGTAGAACCTGTCCGGCTGTGAAGGACCAGAAATGAATGATGATCCAAACCGGTAGGATCTAAATGTAAGTGAAATTGTAGGTACCACTTACATCTCTCTGGTATGGATTGTGTCGCTACAGGGCAAAGTTCACCGCGATCCTCTTGGTAGTTGTAAAGAAAACACAGGCACACACACTGATAACTATATGTATTATAAGGTATATGCACATAACACTTGATTACACTTCCCATGCACTCCTGTCTAGGGAAAACTGTTTACACGAAGTTGCATCTGGTGTTACAACAACGCGCCACTAATGAAACGTAGCCACGTTGGGCTTACGGTATCCATAATTGTCCGCGACGGTTTCTGGCTGTGTCCCGAGTGGCCTCTCTACGCACACACTGGCTGGAAGTAACTACCGCGCTAAAATGGCGGCAACTAGACACCGCGCTAAGATTGAATTAGCCAATGGGAGTGCAGGTTACTTAAGGCATTTGAAATACACAAATAAACAATTGAAGCTATATGCAATATAAAATATATAAAGAAAGAATAAACATGGTTACTTTTATAGATAAATCTCCAACATAAGCCCCTGGCCAAATCTGAGGCCACGAGACGCCACTGAGTTTCACAGAGGTAAACAATTCGTCTGGATGGTTTGCAGGACGTTTCGCAGGACGCTGTTAAAAAAAAAGACATATTTGTTTTTTGGAATAGCATCGACGAAAATCAGGACGTCTGGTCACCCTAGCGTTCACAACTCCAGACGAGACGGAGAAGGAGACACGCATTCAAAACACGAGACGTTTCTATGCCCTTTCCAATTGGTGATGGCCGAGCGCCAATAACATCGCAGCAACACTTCCGTGAGGCCTGCTCTCTGTGCACATCACACTGTGTAAATACGCAAGGTCAAATAAACAAAACAAGGGAAAACTAGAGCAGCTTCACTTGGAAGATTTCTGCACACAATTGAATTGTTGCCAATTTGAAAGCCTCGCAACAATGCCCTTCCCGAGCTGTCGAGAATAGACTTACGTACGATTTCTTAGCCTTGGTCCTTGAAGCCTGAGTGACGTAGGCATTTCAATGCACTCCAAGACGGGTGTCTTGATCTGGATATAATAGCGGGATCGTCGGAATTTACGGGAGATTTAGTCGCGACAATTTTTTCGCAATTTTATAGGCGCGGCATCACTCCAGCAAATGTTTATGCAATGGATAGTATTCAACAAAATAATGAATTTACATTTTTATAATATATAGATCACAATAGAGAGTAAAAATTTACAAATGCATGTTTTTAGTCCTATCCCATATGTATTTGTCACTGCTGCTGCAGAACTAAGCATCAATCAACTACTGCAAGATATGACGTCACTTCCTCCTGCCAATGGTTAAACGTGCAATATCTTGCAGTCTACTTGTATGGCTCGCCGAACTCTGAGAACGAGTTGAAATCTCACAATCTTGGCTGCTAATGAAATAGTCTATACGAGAGAAATAGAAAGTCAACGCGGGAGCCGGGAGAATTCCAAAAAATTAGATCTACGGGAGATTCCGAGAAATACGGGATAGTTGGTCACTCTAGCATAGAGTAAGATTACACCAGTGGATATCTATGGAAAGCTAGGCAGAATAGTATTTTACTTCTCATACAGCTTTGCAAAATCGTATTCAGAAGAAACCTTTGATAAGTCACTTTTGAGAGCTGTTTGAAAAGAGAACAATTCAACTGGGAATGATGGATCGATATCAGTTTCATAATATTTCTATAATTGATCTGCTCTTGCTATCAGTTCGTCATGCGTTTCATTGCGTGTGCATTGGTGGTTAGGTAAGACAATTGGTTTGATAGCCTCCAGAGTAAATAATAATTTCGTTCCATCCACGACTTTTTCGTCTCTTTCTCCGCGTGTTGACTACTATACCGCGTTTGTTAGAACCTGTCCCGTTTCCCGCGCTAGCGATCGCTCGACAGTTTTGGTGCCAATGAGAAACGAGGAAAAAATTGTCTGCTAGGCAGCGAGGAGCGAATGGAAACCAGAAGAGAGGCGCTTACGTAGACGCTGTTGCGACGTTGCGTATTTTAATTGGCTGCCTGGCTTTGACTTTCCCCAGCACGGAGAAAAGCCAGCGACCAGCTAGCGCGGGAACCGGGACAGGTTGTAACAAACGCGGTATAGTAAGGCCCATTTCACCCTCTTAACACATATGCAGTCTCGATTAGTAACCCCGCACCAGAGAGGTAGGGAAGAGTGCTCGTGGTTAGAAAGAGGTTAATGTTTAGTTTGTGGTATGGACCATTAAGCAGGATCCATTCACCGAAAAACAAATGCCAATCTAAAATTAATAACAAATCCTCTCACTTAAAATATTTAGGCGACTTTTCTTCCATTTTTTTTGTTTTTTTACTTTTCGGTGCTAGATATATTACTACAGTTATTGCTTTACATATACATACTTTAATACGAACACTATATTATATGTAGGGAGCGGAAGTTGATGAAATGTCATCTTTTTTCTGACATCTCGCATACGATGCTCATTCAATATACACAATATTACACTTCGTCTAGAACCCAAAAAAAGCAATTGTAAAGTGCATTTCTTACCAATTTTCAGGTTTTAGGTCATTTTCCCCGATTTTCGGCATTTTTCCGTCATTTTTCGCAATATTTGGTGTATTTTTTCTTCATATTTTGTCACTTCTTTCATTTTGGTAATATTCTTGAGTCTTTTCGCCAAGGTGAAATATATATCTAGCAGGATTGCAATTACGAGCAAAAGAAATGCTGAACTGGTGACAGTCTTTGTTGTGTCGGGTGAAACCACCAGATGTCCGTCTGGGGCAAACTCAAATTTTAGATTAGATAAGTAGACTGCATTTTGTTTAATTTCCTTTTCATTTCAATTTTTAACCCGAAACTAACACATTTAATGGAAATTTTTTCCCATTTTTTAATACATTCTATAGGTCATATATCTATATTTTTTTTAGGTCATCAACTTCCGCTCCCTAATTATATGCATGGCGAGGGCCCCTTAAAAGATTGATCATCCGTGCCTTCCCCACACTGCGGGGTCTTGCTGCTTAGATCCGGCACTGACCTTAATCGTACATTGAAAAACCGGCCCTTATGCATTTAGCCTAACAATGAAAGTATTCCCCGGTGACGTCAGAACGCAAGGTTGCTCTCGTGTTGTGCGATAAGGGAAACCCATTTTGGCATTTTTAAAAACAAACTCCATTTCACCAGTGAACCCAATCCAATTTTCCTGCGCTTAGAGGAGTTTCCATTCCTGTAGCAACACTACTCCTGCTCTTGAAAAAACTGCTCCAACATTTCTCGAACCGTGTACGGATGGCTTTACGCTCGTGTCTCGGCCCCGCCTAGGTTTCCACGGCGGCAGATTCTTTCCAGAAATATCCCCAGAGCAAGCACAAAATGCCGACGTGAATATTTCATTTAGAAACCCCATGCCGAACAGGGCGTACCATGGCCTTCCACATAAGCCGTGAATATTCCTCCTCAAGCCATCTTGTTCATAATTGAAAAAGAAAACGATCGACACGTGATCTCCCGGCATGCCTTTCCTGCACGCACTCCTTGTGGCTGCGGGGAGACCAACGTTCGTTCCAACTTGTCACAGAGAGCCTACGAGATGACCGAGGTTTCTGCAAAAAGGGGCCGGGGCACATTGCGAGTTCATGACGTAATAAATCCATGGGCGTATCCAGCGAGAGGCACTTGCCCCACTGGCAAATTAGTTGTCCAAAATTTTGTGTAATAGGCAAAAGTTCTCGTACCGCTTCAATGGTTTTGACTGCTCATGTAATGTAATTTTTTTTCCCAAACATTAAAATTATAGTTGTTCTTATGACTGAAAATCAAAAATAGACATTTTAAAATTTGTAAATATTAACAAGTGGCTTTGTTAGAGTTGTCCCCCCCCCCTCCCTCTCCCGTAGAAAAATGTCAGGGGACGTCCATGTGTGTTGTTTTAAGACATTCTAATATTGTTGCGACCACATGATTAGGAGGATCTTTAAGACATAGGGGTCCTGGGTTCGAATCCCGGCCTGGGCGTGGTTGTTTGCGAGTGTCTATTCTACATTCATCAATTTCATCATGTCATCACTCATCTCCATCTTCACAAATTAGCCAAAAGTGGCACAAAAAGCGAAGTAAAATAAAGCAAATAAAAGAAAAATATATTTAAGACACTCGTAGTGATACCGGAGGCAGTATTACTGATTTATTTGTTGTTTTTTTAAGTCGCTCTTCTGCCACATTTGACTTATGGCGACGATGAGGATGAATTTATTGAAAGTACGGACGTTCCCAGTATTTTTTTTTTCACGGAGGGGCAAACTTTGCTTATTTTCTCGACAATAGCGTTGCCCCCTCATAAATCCCTCCTTCAGTTTGCAGATACCATGTTCCTGCATCGTCCTTATTATAATTGACAAATTACCGAGATTAAAATGCAAGTATATGCGTGAAATAGGTTGACATTCATTTTCCAGGCGGGGAACGTGCCCCCTCCCCTCACGAACGCACATGGATGAATGGGCAATAACGAACACATATTGACAGCTCCGCAGAGGATTCAGCTGTGGGTCCAGATGCTATAGCTTCGTTTAATTCGTTAGTCTAAGAATACTTAGGTAGAGTCGAATTACTTTCGGAACATCTCCAACTACGCGAGTCTGTCTAGCGAGCCTAGGGGGCGTGTAGAGCCTGAGCAGGGTCCTTAGCGATAGGTTCTGGGTTGAGATGATGTCAGTGGCTCGCTTCATTCATTGGCTGCTTCAAGAATTGTGACTCGTTCCGAAGCTTCAAATGCATAACAGCCAAAGATGTTACGAAAATAATCTTCCTCTAACTTGTGAAGAGGCAACTCCTTACACCCCGCTACCGAATACATTATTATTATTATTATTACAAGCAATACAATGCTGATGCGATCAGCACTAAGCTCCGATAGCCTTTACCCTCTCACATTACAGGCTGGATGAATCCCAGAGCCCTTCCATGCACCTTCAAAAATCCCCAGCTCAATTCTCTTTATGGGAATCAGAACCTCACTTCGATTTATTTTTTCTGCGGAGAAAGAGGGCAATACGATAGTTTCTCCTTAGTTGCATTCAAAATGTCTCCAAAACGAAATACAATTATACAAATGCCACTGAAATCATACAACTTCAAAGGGTCTCTAAATGTGTACCCAACTTCATACCCTCACCTTTTGTCCTTTTACTAGATTCGTCTAAAATCGAAGAATCCACTCTGTTCCGATTCACCTGCCGCGTCTCGAGAATCTGATGCCTGCAGTGCAGAGGGTAGAGGTCTGCACGGGCCTAAATTGTAAGGCCCGAGTCCGGCCCGGCCCGAGGAAAAGAAACCCGAACCCGACCCGAGTCCGATAATAAGTAAACATGAGCCCGGCCCGAGCCCGAAAACATAATTAAAATTACTTTCCAATTCAGCATTTGAAAAAAAAATGGGCACTGTTGTACTTCGTTAACTAGCTGTTATAAAAAATGTATTCTCATTCTCGAAGTAAACCATAATTTCAATAATTAAAAATTATTTTTCGATGACAATATTCGCTAACAAAATAGCCACGAGGCCCGGGCCCGACCCGAGCCCGAGAAGTTCTGGTTATTTATGGCCCGAGTCCGGCCCGCGGGCCGGGCCGAGCCTAGGCCCGAGGGCCTGGCCCGAGCCCGTGCAGACCTCTAGCAGACGGCCGACTCTCCTTGCTTCACTTTCCGACGCAGTGTTGCCATACTACATTTTCTTCTTTACAAAAAGCCTAACATGGGAGCGAAAAATCTGCCAATATTTTTCTTCTTTAGGCTAATCGCAACGATGAGGATGAATGGTGATCAAACGAAAGCGGCGGAAGGTGCCTCACAAAGAAACGCTCATGCCCATCAACGGACTCGAACCTGCAGCCTATGAGCGTGTTCAGCAACAAGGATGGCAGTATGAAACGTAAAACGTACGAGCAGAATAACACGCTGAGTTCTATTAAAATTCGCCTCTTGTTGGTACGTTTTTGGGACTTTGAGAAAATATATATATATATATATATATATATATATATATATATATATATATATATATATATATATATGTGTGTGTGTGTGTGGGGCGTTACCCCCACACCCCCTATACGCCTTCATGGCGTGGTGCTATGCACAGGGGAGCACTTTACCTATTTTACCTTTTTTATATATATATATATAACGTTTGAGCAGTATATATACACACCCAACCCGTACCAGGGGAGGGGCCATGCCCCCCCCCCCTTGGCCATGAAATTTTTAAATGTAAACCTATCAAAAGCTACGAAAATAACATCGACGATTTTTCAAACTTGTAAAGAATTCAATTTGTCCTTGCGTAAATGAATGTGTTTTGTTGTGTAGAGAGGCAAACTCCAGAAGTCTGCAGTCTGCGATATTGGATACTTTTAGTTTTATAACCATTGATGCAAGGCTACCAGCAATGGCGGTGATTGGAGGGCATGGGGGGGGCAGTTGACGCCCCCCCAGTATTTCTTCTTTTGCTCCTGCACTATGGCCTCTTAAAATGCTAAGCCTTGTCTATCCAGACCCAGACTCGGTGGAGGCACATAGTGGTTCGGATCCCACATTAAACTGTAGGTCCAGTCCCAATTAGTCTATCCGTGCATAATGGGTGGACCTAAAACAAAAACTCAAATTCAAACTTGGCTACTAAGAAGTAATTCGTCCTTGCCCCCCCCCATTTTTGGCACCCAATTGCCGCTACTGGCTGGGGGGGTCGTAGCGGGCTATTGGTTAACTCATTAACTCATACAATTCTTTATTGTAATAATAATTGCTAATGTATATAATTTAATTTATAATATATTATTTTTTAAACATAGAATTATCGTGACTGTTCAATGGTTCTGGTGTAAGAAAATCAAGGACATTTGAAAACATTTTTAATTTGCGAAATTCAGAACTATCCGAATTCTTTTGACCAGGATCGGTGATTGGGTGCCAAAACTGGGGAAGGGGAGGGGAGAAAGAACTGTTATTCTCTCAAAAGTGGCAAAAAAGTCGGGGGCAACTGCCCCCAGGTCCCTCCAAATAGTCGCCACTGTATATAGATACATACATACATATAAACACGAATTTGGCCCCTGCCTCAAAAAAGTCCTGGGTACTGGCCTGATACACACACGCAATATCTTGATGCTTCAAGTGGATCCTGTTTGGCGGAGTGATCGGTGTAACGTGCTACGAAGCCAGAGATCTCAGGTTCAAAACGGTAGCTACTGTGTTTGTCCCATCTCCATTTCATTGTTCCATCATTCATTCTCATCGTCACGATTAATCAAATAAATTGAAAAGTGGCGTAAAATATCCGAAATTGAATGAAAGAAGCTAGTGGACACCCTACCTCCTCCCAACTGGAAAAATTTCGAACGCCATCACACCACTGCTTGGGGCAATTTGAGAATTAGGAGCTAGAAAGGGACCAGATCTGGTACCGAACGTGACAAGCTGGCAACCCTGTGTCCGAGCCCGAGAGGCGAATCCCGTGTGACGTCATCAAAGTTTTACGATTTGTTTACACAAACTGAAAGCAGTGCGTGACTGAGGGTCGAAGCTCCATAAAATCCTTCCGGAAGAACTGAGCAGTTGTTTAAACAGACCAGCTTCAACTGAATGCACGAACCACGTTGAACACGAGACTCCCCGTCACGGTTGTCCTAATGGTATCAATGGGCGACTTGAATTTGATAGAATAAAGTGCAAGACGATTACAAGGCTTCCACGTACAGTTACGCCATCAGGGAATCCCCTTTCCTACTTTTGGAAAACGCCACACAACAGGTAAGTACAATCTGAAACAGTTTCTATGAATAACTAACTCTCCAGCCGTCTTAAAACCCGAAAGTTTATGGCTGCAGCAACACAAGCCTTCCATTTGTCCCTATTCTGGGCAAGATACATCCAATCTTTTCCATCCTTACCAATTCCCTTTAGGTCAATCTCAACGTTATCCCTCCATCTTCGTCTTGGCCCTCCTACAGGTCTCTTACCATCAGGTTTCCCAACAAGAATCCTGCAAAATCTTATTTCCCATTCGTGTCACATGGCCTGCCCATCTAGGTCTTCTTGATTTAATTATTCTAATAATTTCCGAACAATGAATACAAATTATGCATTATTTAAATGCAACCTTTTCTATTCACCGGCCTCCTCATCTCTTTTAAGTCAAAATATTATTCTAAGGATTTTATTTTCTCCAAATATTTTTCTTCTAAGAATTCTTATTTTCAATTTTCAAGTAAACTCAACTTGTGTTATTCTTTTAATGTAACATCCATATAAAACACTACAGGCAAAATAACTGTTTCGTATATTTTAACTAACTGTTTCGTATATTTTAACTTTTAGTTTCTTAGTTATTATACGAGAAGATAAAAGTTTATGAAGAGAGAGCTTATGTGAATAGTAGTTAAAATTGCATAAGACACAATTAAAATATTTTCTACTGGGTACAAATAGCACATTAGTACAAGCTTATACGCTAGGGACAAATTGAATTCAGTTAAGTACAGAAAAAACACTGAAACCCCTTATTCAAATTAATTTTCCAAATTCCAAATTAATGTCATGAATGTGTGAGCGTGACGACACGAGGCTGTTCAAGCTTGCTGGTGTAGTCCAGCCAGTGTAATAACAGACCATATAAAGGGTCCCGGTTTCGAATCTCCTGGACTGTGGCTTCTTTAGATCCCAACCTACTAATCCCGCATAATACTAATTTGCTCATGCCCAACAAATTCAAATCATGAATATTTACGATTGGAATAAAATATATGCTTGGTCTTGCCTTTATTAGTCTCTTTCCTTGCGAAAAATGTAGCAGAAATGTCCATAAAGTTCGTATTCCATAAAATTTGCTCTCTCGACGTCACAGACACGGGTAGGCTGTAAAATGAAATAAAATGAACTTTAACCTTTCTTTCCACTTCGCGTGTTCATCTTAGTTCTTGAGAAAGCCAAGGAAAAGTAGAAGCAATAGGAACATTAAGACAAGACGAGGAATAGAGAAGTTGTTTGAATGGTGTTTGAATTAGAGGGAGAACTATGCACCCCCTTCCCGGCATACGCGTGTTTTGGGATTTTCTGTTCAAGCTCTTTACGTTGCCATTAAGGGGGTTCTAAAGCCATGCTAAAGCATAGACCCAAATTTCTAAGGGTAACCGTACAACTAATATAGATTCGGTAAGGAAGAAATTTTCCGATATAAAAGATCGTTTTATTCACTAGAACATGTGAACCTTATAATTTTGTTACGATTGAAGGGATTTAAGTAAATAACAGAAAATATAAGGTCTCCGTCATGTTCAAACTGCTGCGTACAGATGGCGCTGAAGTGGTACTTTTGTTAATACCGGTGCATTTTCTTTCTTTTATGACTAGTATGGACGATTTCGTGGTGAAGCAAACATCACATGTTCTTCCCGCAAGCATCTGAAATACTATGTGAAAAAATGAAAACATTTCGTACCTTCAGAGAGTAGTGCTTATCATTAGAACTTTTGAAGTGGCGTTTCGTCGCAATATACTCCGTGGTGCAGATTATAGCCAACACTGTTGCCGAGATTTCACTCCGTGCTTTCTAACGATATGATCAATGCAAGTTCTTGAAAGAGTAAAAATCAAACCAAGCTACCAGAGGATATCGAATCCCGTACAGATACGAAAACAAGGGAACAAATATTCCACGGAGGAGGTTAAAAAGCTGAACAAGCTCGAAGGTAAGTCTTAATATTTAATTGCTTGTTGCTTAATATTATCCATCAAAGGCAAAATGTTTGAAATATAGGCAAAATGTATAATTTATTTACATGTTGAAGAAATATCTTCTGATGTAATATCGCTGAAAACATCGCTTGACACTGCATGACTTTTTTAACTTCCAAACGAAGTTGATAATTCTTTGTAAATGTAAAATCAGAATAGAATGTTATATTTTACGTTAGGCATAATTTTAATAACTACCGTTTTGAGATCATTACTATAGCATAAAATATACGTAGCTTAATATAGATTAATCTGATATCATTAAATCAATATTGCGTAAAATGCTCTATTTTCATTCCTGTAAGTTAATTTCCAAACCTACGAAACTCGTGCTATTCACATGTACAACATCGGAATGTTTATTACAAATCAGTAGTTTGTTTAAATGTTTTTACTTTGCCCTTGTACATGGTTGAAACGAGTACTTGCTGACCTATTTTCTACAAGAGTTTTTGTCTTTTTATTTTTGAAGCAGTTCGCAAATATTCATATGTATTAAGTAGGTCAGGCTAAGTTAGGTTTGATTCGAATAGATGTAATGTGAGATCCCTGAATGTTTGCAAGTTTCGGACACAGTTCTGTTATCTTCCTTTACAGAAACACGTCAGAAAACAGGTTTTGTAAACTGTATGAAGCTCTTCTGTTTTCTTGTCCTTTTATAATTTAGGACGGCTCATAATGAGAGTGCATTTCGTCCAATAACTTGATGCTGTATATATTTAAAGTGTAAAAGTACACCCTAACAGTTATGAGACTAAAATCTTACCGTCTATCGAACACAAGTCTGTATGTTTACTGAGAATTTCCAAATGAGTACCGGGATAGATAAATGTTCCCATACTTGCAAGTACAAGGGCAATAATTTAATTGTGGATGACACAGAGCTTCATAGAAATCATAATTTGTCCTGATTATGCTACGTATATTTGGTTCAATATCAGATTGGATTTCAGTAGCCGTTTGTACTAAATAGTTTACTTCGAATACCAGTGAGTTTGAAGCTTGACTAGTTTTTCTCTCAGGCCTATGACTGACTGATTTTGCATGGATGCCTATTATTAACATTCCATGCAGATAAAAGTTTTTTTTAAGATTTTTTGCTTCTTGGCTGGTCTACTATAATAATTCAAATAAAAATATAGTAGAAACTGAATTTCCATTTCATAATGTATTTCAGTTATTTTACCTCCAACTTCTGCTCCTTGGAACAATGATGATGAATAATGATTTGATAAAATGGATGATTGGAACAAAGATAATGATTAAATACATACATGAAACCAGGATTCGAACCTGGAGGAACCTACCTCACTCCATATAGCGTTGCAATCATCACTCTACTATGAAAATATTTCTAACAATTATTTTGCGAATTTCTGTTTTAGGCTCATCATATTTAACATTCATTGTAAAGTTAGATCATTGAAGTGAGCTCATATCGTGAACCAAACTGCCCTTTAATAACAGGACGATATCGTTAAGCATTATAGTGCCAATTGGATCCATTATTTTCAAATCCATTTACTCAAAATCTGTAAGTTCCATTATTAACTCAACTTATCTAATGTTGTAACAATGTAATATCAATATTTGTTAAACATGTTTTGTAAGTTCATAGTCTCATATACGATGTTAAAACTATTTTTATTTGTTCCTTTTGCAGATGAGCATTTGAGAAACTAATCGAAGTGTCTTCTACCAATAGCAAAGAGCACTATTGAAATTTTACAAAAGGACAGTAGGTTTGACCGACAATGGCAGTTGCATACAATGGCAGTTGGTGTATAAGCTTCTACGGAATATACTGTAAATCAAAAAGTGGACTGTTTGAACTTTACATGGAAGAGTACATACATGTTTGCTTGCTAGGGTAGACACTTGATTGAATGGTGATGGTTTACTAGAAATCAAGAGTCCAAAATATGCTCAAGAAATTATGTTTCAAGCCTTAATAATATCTGATAGCAAGTGGTCATCAATAGTAAATTGTATATTAGGGGAAACAGGAAAAAACAGTGCCAGGGGTGTGACTTACTTGTCTTGTCTGTCAAGCATCGGTACGCATTCATTGATATTCTTGCAAGTTTAAATTTTTAGAGGTATTTTCAAAAATCCTAAGAAAATAAATTTCTTCCTGAATACGATGATGATTTGCAAAAAGCATATCTCTCAGACAGTGGCGGCAATTAGGGAGAGGGCAGATGGCCGACACTTTTACCCCAATACTATACAAAACCTCATCTACCAATGGAAATTAAAGTGTCCTTGCCCTCTCCCAGTTTTGGAACCCAATCGCCAACACTGCTCTCAGAGAACGCAATAATGTTTTCTAGGGTACGATAAAGAAAAATAATAAATATGCATTGAAACAACAACGTAAATATGATTTTATATATCCCGAAAATCTAGTTTTAGTAGTCCCTGTAAACAATTATTTTGTAAGCTATTGAACTTCTATTCTAATGGTATTTATTACTGTATTGTTTCTTCCCTCGAAATACGTTTTTTAAATCTACTTTATACACAGAAAGGCTAATTGGGACTGGACCTACAGTTTCAAGTGGGATCCAAACCACTATATACAGTCACCGGCAATAAAAATGGGACACCTATATTCTGAAATACCTGCATCCCTGCAATGCGTTATGTGTGTTGCCTAACTCAATGGCAGTGACAGAACTTGACATTGAAAATTTGCTATTACAATTCACTCATCGCCGTAGATTTAGACAACACACAAGATGCATTGCAGAGAAGGGAGACTTTCAGGATCTAGTTGTCCCATTTTTATTTGACGATCACTGTACACTCACCGTCTATCGAACCTGGGACTGCTGTATTACAAGGCGATTACGTTACCATTTTGTAAGGGGGGGCTCAACTTCCCTCGCAATTCATACCAATATGTTGCTGAACTCGATGATATATCAGCAGTGTTTGAATAGTTACTCTTTAAAAGTAACCCCGAGTTAATCACTTGAGAAAGTAATTCGCATATAATTACTGTTATTACTGTTCTTTAGAAAGAACTTGACATAGTTATTATTACATTTACTTTATTCTAGATTTGTTTCATCTCGTAAGACGTTGTTCGGATCATGAGTTGCAAGCGCGATGTCCTTTTCACCACCGATGACCACTAAATGTTAAGCATTAAGTTTCATGAAATTATAACTTATTTCTTACATTTCATGTACAAACATTGAGGCAATAAAATTCACAGTAAACTTCTGTTACAAAGCAATGACGATTAACATTTCATTTAATTTTGTTGAGCAAACCAAATATTTTTTAGATTTTTTGTTGAACTATAAAATTACTGTGTGTCCATGAGAATTGTTGGAGATTATATATGTAATCTTATATGGTAAGTATTCTAATACAAATAAACTTGGGATACATCCTGGCTCTTGACGAAAAACATACAAAATTGTCCTCATGGTCTCAAGATTTTAATAATCATCAATTGATTGATTGATTGATTTGCTTTATTTTACTTCGCTGTTTGTGCCACTTTTGGCTAGTTTACGATGATGGAGATGGGTGGATATGATGAAATTGATGAATGGACACTCACGAACATCCATGCCAAGGCCAGGATTCGAACCCGGGACCCCTGGCGTCGTAGCGCGATGTGCTAATCACTCCGCCACGGGGGCCGGCTTTAATAATCGTCGATTTACCCATTCTTTGAGGAGAACATTTGGTTCAAGTTAATATTTCTTTCCATGCAGTAAAGTAATTGTACAACTTACTAGTTAGGTGGAAAAATAACTGAGTTACAATTACTAATTTCATAACGTAAGTAGTTTACAGTTACTGTTACTTGAAAATGTTACTGATACTTCCAAAGATTCTACATCAGCTGCAGAACTGAAAACCAGACTAGACCAAATCCGTAAAGAACTATGAAACAGGACATTGTGAGGTGACATGACATGCAAATAAATTAGATGCGCTAAAACCTGTATTTAATATTGAACTATTATAAAAATAACAAATATGTCTAATGTCTTCTATTGTGTATCCAGGATTCTTCTGACATTTTTCTTTCAAAATCGCGATATTAAAACTCAGTAAAAATAAGGGTGCAGAATTACATGTTTATTCACTTGAAGGATAAGAGATTGAGGATCGTTAGAGACCGCTAATATTTATAAATATTTACAAGATGTTCACTGAAATACTGCAAATTTATGAAGAAAATCTGCTAACGTCACCGATAAAAGATATAAATATGTTCAAGTACTGTCATATAAAGTTAATTCTACAGTCAATGCAGCATTCGCTTCAAACGTAATTGCAAAATGTTTTAAATTATTTCAATTACTCTTCTTACTTTATGTATTTTGTGTTTGAATTAACTACAGTTATCTTTGAATGTTCTCTTCTGCTTTCGAAATATTAAAAGAAATACATAATACAATACAAGGGATTTTATATTACTATTACGACTATTACTATCTTGCATTGGTGATAAATTGTTGTATTTTTTTCAATAAGAACAACTAAAATCTCATGATAAACAATTACGTTGCTTCACATCTACTTAGATTTTTCAATAAAATCTGCTAACCAACGTGACGTCATATCCCATCAAGGAGTACCCTAATCGACCAACCTGTATGTATCTACCTTGATTACGCGGAGATCTGGCAACATGGCCCTCGGTTGCCATGGCAAACGGTGCTGCCATCTGTTATCGAAAAATTACCACAAAATTGCCTTTAGTACGGCCTTAAGGTAAAAATCTTTCTATTGAGAATATATACACTACCATAGTTATTTTTTACTATTGCCACATATAAAGGTATATATATATATATATATATATATATATATATATATATATATATATACCTTTATCTGTGCTATTACTCATCGATATTTTTCATTACGTGAACTTAATTTAAGATAAGGAAGTGATAGATTGTCGAATCCGCGTGAAAAGAACGGAAGACGATTTCAACACCTACCCAGAACTGAAAAAATACAATTATGTTTGTTCCCTCCAAATTATGTTTCAAGTCTGTCACTATCACATGCAACTCTGATACAGTCGAGTCTGTGGCTGAGCCAGTTCAGTGGTCGACTTTCTAACACGCCACCAAAGTTCCCGGGTTCGACTCCCGGCCAAGGCATGGCTGTCGTCTTCGACTATGTATTCATCTAACCTATACATACATAAGTGTAACTTATGATACATAAAGTGCTTAGCACATGGAAACGGGGGAACCATAATCCTGAGACTAGCTCCTTTTTTCGTCGTTTTATCATTTTCATCTAATCATCTTTCATCCTCATCGTTCCTATTAGTCAAAAAATGGCAGAAATGCGACGTAAAACAACAAAAACACAACTCTTGATATCAAAAATGGTTTTACTGACGATGATTCTACTGTCCTACGCATTTGTATCGTGTCACATCAATTGTGGGAGATGGTCAAGTTGGATGCTAAAAATTACCAGGCAAATTATCCACCACTACTTTCATTAACTTTTATAGATTACTTTAGGGAATGAAATTGTGCTGATGGCTTTGTTTCCGGTGTTGAACCTCCCAATGCGTAGAAGAAACGTAATGAAAACGGTGCTGGACAATTAGCATCGTACTAGAACCTCCCATTGCGTAAAATAAACTTGATGAACACGGTGCTGGACAATTAGCCTCGTACTAGAACCTCCCAATGCGTAGAAGAAACGTAATGAAAACGGTGCTGGACAATTAGCCTCGTACTAGAACCTCCCAATGCGTAAAAGAAACGTAATGAACACGGTGCTGGACAATTAGCCTCGTACTATTTCTGCATCCCACTCTACAAAGGAGAGATCTGACGTTGCTTGAAAAGTTTCGTTAAAAAAATAGTTTAGGAAGAGTAAGGATGGGTGATTATCACCAGTCATAAATTAAACCAGACATTTTATCACCTAAAATGAAAGATAACATGACAAATATGGACAAGATTTCGTGAAGCATGTGCGTGTCAGAAGTGTAAACAGTTTTATATCTACAAGGTTTCTAGAGCTGAGTGTTTCTTAAAAATAAAACACTGTTGAGCCTTGTAGAAACAGATAAGAGGCTTGGTTCATTTTTAAGTTGGAAGGGGGAGTAAGGAGACGAGGCTTCATATGATCTTGCGTCGTCTCGTCAAATGACGAAGTCGGCTTTGTTCTAGTTTCCAAAAAATAAATAATAATAAAAAAAACTCAATAAAGAACTGAGGCACCGAACTGGGGGAAAGGGGCAAGTTACTATCTGCTTCCCAAGCATTAAATCTGTCAAAGATGTTTCTTTTAAATGGATAGAGAGAAATATAGTGTATGTGGGGGAAAAAATAAGCTTTGTTTCTCGAAATATCCATTCCTTTTTCAGACAATTTCAATGAGGGTACTCATTGAAAAGATGAATAGGGTAGAAACAGCCAATGCCAACTAAAAAATGATAAAAATCGGATATATTATTCAGAATATTTCTTGCAACTAAGTTTCTACTATCAACATTAGTACAGGGTGACCCAAGAAAGGTAACAGAAATCATTTTGGTCACCTTTTTTGGGTCACCCTGTATATTAATAGTAGTCTACCGCATTCGATAAGTATCTGAGCTTAAAGTTGACATACTTAATCATGCGTAAAAGATGACACGTATGGGGAAAAAAGCGATACTATCCACTTCACGTCTTAGAACAGTTTTTTTCTGGTTAGTCCCACCTTCTAAAGGCAACCCTGCTTTGAAAAAAAAAACTATACTCTCAATTTGTATAGCATTGCTAGTTTCTCAAAGCTTGAAAAAACGATATCCCCCCAACTCCCATCTGTGGCGCCACAGTAACGGTTTGAAGTCGAGAAATAAGGTTTCTAGGACACGAAGTCTCGTGCATGCTTCTCCCGTTCACCCCCTTCCCACTGCCTCCGTGGGCGGAACAGGGGGAGGGGGGATGTCGCTTGATGACATAGCTACTTGAATACTGGAGTTGAGAGAACCACAGATTTGTCACGTCACGACAGGAACACGGGGTGGTAAAAGAGCACTTGCATGACGCAAGCATATTTGTTAGCAATGGATCGAATCCAATGTCCGGCATGCCAAGCGCGAGTAGAAACCAATGACGTTAGACGATTTTTCAAATCCACCAATCACAATTAAGGAACCTTGTGGTGACTTGGAAATTTTCTTCAGGCTAGACCAGCAGCGTTGACCGGCTGAAGCAGAATCAAAATGCAGTCAAAAACAGCACAAGTTTTATGAGAATGATACGAAGGAGTACGGCCAGCCTTCCTACTCGCCAGCCATGGTCTTCACGTACATTTCTTGCCAGTGGCTGCGATTGGGTTCCAAAACTTGAGGTGCAGTTGCCAAAACTAGGGGAAGGGGGGTACAGTTTAATTTCCTTTGGTCCATAAGGTTTAGCATAGTGCAGGGGCAAAAAGATGGGGGAAGCAACCGCGCCCCCAACGCCCCATAATCGGCGCCACTGTTTCTTGCATTAAAACAGCGCTTGAAGTGGAAAATGTTACCCGGGGGTATGTTTGGTCGAGCCTTGGGTTAGCTGGGGGATACCACCCCAGCATCCCCTATCACTTCGAGCACTGCGTTTAAGAATGTAAAGATTGTTCGTGCGAGTTTCTTTTTAGGTCCACTTATGTACAGATAAACTAATCGGGACTGAACCTTGATGAAGGTGCCAAAACTAGGGGGGCAAAGATAGTATATTTCGCTTTGTAGATGAGATTTAGCATAGTGTGGGGCCAAAACTGGCGAAAACTGGGGGCAACTGCCCCCCTTCTCCATCGCCGACACTGAATGCTTAGTGTTGGTATACTGCTTTTAATTATTTAAAGAAGGTAAATCATTTGGAATGAAAATATATCGAATCCGCATTTCTAACTTGTTGGCGCAGGAACATTTTTACTTTAATAAGTTAAATTTGCACTGAAGATAAAAATTGCGTAATTATTGTTATGGGTTACTAAAATAATAATTTTCTATCTTTATCTTAAGTTGTGTGTCAATTTGTGTTATATACTCAAATTGTGAGTTCTATAAACCAATCACAAACACTATTTATATGCATATTTACCAGTGGCGTCTCGTGGCCTCAGATTTGGCCGGGGCTTATTTTTTAAAGAATTTAAAATATAATGACAATTCACATGATTACAGAAGAAACAGGTATTGTTGTGAAACATACCTTTCTACGAACGTTGACTCCTGTTCTTCTGCTCAGCAAATTTTGTTATTACTTTTTCGTTGAAGCCCTCTATGTTTGAAATGTATT
Organism: Lepisma saccharinum; assembly: GCF_977018435.1. Taxonomy (NCBI): domain Eukaryota; kingdom Metazoa; phylum Arthropoda; class Insecta; order Zygentoma; family Lepismatidae; genus Lepisma; species Lepisma saccharinum. The sequence goes on along the minus strand of NC_139233.1, from coordinate 1,585,704 downwards.
CTATCTCTATTGTAAGCAAGTGCGAAGGATTTTGTCTGTCTTGTCCTATTGCATTTCTTAAGTAGGTTTTAATACGCTTCAATGTGCTGAAACATCGTTCAGATTCAGCTGTTGCCACTGGAGTTATTAAAACTATGTTTGTAATTTTTAATGTTTCTGAAAAGGTACCCTCTAAATAATTTTAAATAAAAAATGAATGCAATCTACTGATAGAGTTTATGTTTTTCAACTCTTCACTACAATAAAGAACACGAAGTTCCCTCTTTAGTTTTCCCTCTTCTATGAAGGGATAATAAATCTGGGAAGATGCCTCTGTTTAAAGATTGTTCTCTTTCATTATGTCCTCGTAGAGCAAGTTCATGTCGACCACAGAATTTTAAGCAATCGATAATTCTATTTAATATATGCCTATTTTTCCGGACAAATTCATTGTGTCTTGTAATTGACAGCCTATGTCCTTCATCAATTTGTGTTCGAACGTCAACCCTGCCAAACTCACTCAAACATAGCGAATGAAACCACCAAAACACTACAGAACAACACGCGAGATCGAACGCGACGCAAAGGAACTAGCCCCGAATCAGCACTCAAATCCATTGCACTCTCCCCTCCTCTCTCTGCTAGCATGTGACCTTCACTGTAGCGTAGGTGGGTGTAGGCCACGCCTTCCTTTGCGACGTGCCCCGGAAAACTATGATTGACATCAATTCCGCTAGGAGCGCTGTCGTATCCATTGCAACAGACGATGAATTTACGTGGGTAAAAATCGCCTTTTAAAAGACTGTGTGATAGTTATGCGTTATGGTGATTGATAATTACGTGAATACGTCCGTTTTTCTTTAGGGGCTAAGCCCCGGAATCCCCAGGAACGAGACGCCACTGATATTTACATAATTTAATATACTACATTTAACCAATCAATGTGATAGTTTTAAGTTTTTGAAAATCGAACAATCAAAAAATAGGGTATTTCATTCAAATAGACATCAATTATTACGTATTCATCCAAACTGTTTTGAGGGGATTATGATGAACGATTTTAGGGGCGGTTTTGAATGAGGAAAGAGGGGCAGATCAAGTAGCCTATAGTGTTCAGTAAAGCTAAGGAAAAACTTTCTTTCGGTACACACGCTGTCGTAATTAAATACTTTGTGGGGATTACGATATGGCTTGAGGACGCGAATCATATGATTTGGGGGGGGACCCCTGGTGAGTTAAATTTCGAAAGGGTTGGCAAGCCTATGTGCCTCCACTGTGTATCGAACCCGGGACCCCTTAATGCTCGCGACGATGAGGACGAGTGATAATTAGATGAGCTTGATGAAGGGACACTCGCAAAGAGCACGGTAGGACTCGAACCCGGGAACTTCGATGACGAGAGCGAAAGTCTACTACTACAGTAAACCCTCGTTAACACAAACTCGCTCAAGACGAACACACTGTTAACATGAACAAAAAATGTTGGTCCCGGCAGGGATGTATAATATCTTGTAGAAAGTTATATCGAACTGTTTTTCAGTCCGTTGCATCATTAGATCTCATTTAACACGAACTTTCAAAGTTTTTCAGAATTTGTTTCAGTTGTTCCTCTGCTATATGTAAGAAATCGCTCAACAATCTCTATCATGTTGTCAACAATCAACTTATACAGTATTGTAACCAACAGATTCAGATCAAGAATGTGTTTTTCTATTCTTTAAAACATAGCCAGTACGGGTAACATCACGTAGTTGCAAGCAGTAAGACGGAAGTGATGGCCAAGAGGAATCAGACAGGCATAGATCTGCAAACAAAACTGAAAATCCTAGAGGAAGTAGACCGTGATGCATTCAACAAAACGACAATTGCTGTAGTACTGTTTTCTATGATGACATACATAATACGTATTGTAAGTGGTTAATGTGTAGAAAGAACTGTATTGAAACAATAAAATTTGAGCCCCCCGGTTAGAACGATTTTTTTTTAACACGAACTCTTGATTTTTCGGTCCCTTGGGATTCGTGTTAACGAGGGTTTACTGTAGTAACAAAAAGAAAGCAATGCACAAAGGATGCCTTTCTAATTTTTCACTAAAAAAAAAAGTGAAAAATTTCTCATGGTGTATGAAGATTATGTTGTTTATTTACGGCGAAGATGTTTTATGGTGAAGTAAAGTACCTCTGCTACCTTAGCTTGAAGCATCACAGCAGGAAAGTTTCGCGCAAGTGAATGTAGCACCCAACACGACAATCCAAAACAACAGTTGGCGGAACGTTGCCTACCGCTTCATAAACACAAAAGTATTAATGACAAAAAAGTCACTAAACTTACAATAAATATTATTTATTTTATATTAAAATGGATTATAAAATAAATCAAACACGAAGTACTAAAGGCTTACGAAATCAAATTACAAGTGAAACTATCGTTAGTAGTGTTAGATTTATTTTTGTTTATAATTTCACGTTAGCTTAGGTTTGGTGCCGATTACAATTTTCGACGTATTTTGGGGGCTCTAAGTGCTAAGTCTGATGGCGTTATCATTTACACGTGTTTTTTTTTTCGCTATTTGAGTGTGCATACAACCAGTTTTAACTAACAAAAAGCGGCAAAAGTACTCCGAGATAGTTTTGTTTACTTACGCAGGCCATACTTTGGGATCAAATATGTCTGTTATTTTGAGTTTCCGGATGAATAAAGATTATGATGATTATGATCTTGAAATACATTTTATATTACACAAAACATCAATTAAAGAAGAATTCGACATAATTCCAGAGGTGATCAAGGGCACCATATATTATAGTCAAACTATTTCTCTCCCTAAAATTGGGGCCACGACAGTTTTTCTGGGGGGCGTGGTCCGCCCTTCATCCCATTCGCCACTAGTACAAAACTGTCCCACATAATCACGCAAGATGCAGAAGACTGGGTTAAAAAAAATGGAGGAGGCTATCTGTCCACGTGCGTTTGAATACATGTACAGTCGAATGCAGAGATAATATCGGGTAAACTGTGAATAGTCAGGTGCATTTACATTTTCTTGCGCAATTCCAGGGTTCGAAAACAAATATAACGTCAACCAAACACCCAACCACATTAATATATTTTCTCCCGACAAAAAATTGAATGTAGTTACCGTTGTGCAATTTGACTGGTATTATTTCTGCACCCTGCTTTACGCAATGCACATGCAGCATTCCAAAATCGTGCCAAGAACGGGCAACAAGCGCACAATAAAACAAATGTATTTCTTTCCAGTTAAGTGTCTGGGCATTCGACTGCATTCTCAAACCACAATGGGTGTTGTTATTCACCAGGAAACAACACGCTATTATCTCGGGTGACTCACTGCAGTCACACATATCTCTACAGGTTAGGAACGGGAATACTCACCAGAGAGCAACAGGATCGCTGCTGAGACGCCACGACAAGCGAGGGAATCACATTGCAACACGTTTTGTGCCTAGCAACCTCGTACACAAACGACAGCTATACTTGCACGCACATAAACAGTCTCACTTCCTTTCTCGTGTAGCAGTATCGAGTCCCACCGCCAGGTGCCACTTCTCTCCAGCTTCATTCATGACCGGGGGTCGTCGTACGAGACAAGGAGCGACGGAGAGCGAAGCACGCCAACTGTCGTCAGGGTGAAGTGCCTGGGAACAAGATATGACGTCACGCAAGCTTCGCGCATGCGCGTGGTTGCTTGCGCCGATTACGTAGAAGAGAAGGTCGGGAGGGGTGTTTATTTTTCCGTGCGATGTAGATATGTACTCATTTATACGTAAATACACGAACATTTTGAATGATTTAAACTGCAGAAAGATGACGCACAGGATTCGAAACCGGGGGTGATATTGTCCTAAAATATTTGCACCACTAGGGTGATCAGATATTTGTTGACCAAAAAGAGTATAGTCTATAGGTTGAAGGTGCGCATGTACAAAACATAAAAAGAAAACGAAAATAAGGGTGGCTATTTGTTATTGCTTCTATTATAGCCCCTATAAAATAGGCCTACATTCTACAGATTCAAATTACTTATGGGTCTAATTTATAATTACCTAATTACAAATACTTACTCACCAATGGCACCATCGTTCATACTTCTGGGATGATTTTGCTTTCTTGAGTATGTTTAAATCGTACAAGTACTTTATTGCCAGTCCAAACTCTTCACAGGTCATGTCCACATTGAATGTCACTTTCATTACTTGTTCGGGTGTTGACACCAGGAGTGTACTTTTTTCCTCTCGCCAATAAGTTTTAATAACACTGAAGAGTGTTTCACAACCAACATGTGTACCAGGCACGGTAAACAAGAAATTTTAAGAGGCACAATCACTTTAAAATGTGACCCAGCCTATACTAAATCTTTGCACACTGACCTCCGCTTACCCATCATTGATTCTTTTCTTTCCCTCCAATCTTCAAGATGTTTTTCAACGGCTTTTGAAATTTGCTCAGTAAGTTTCAAAAATATCATTATTGGGGCTGAACCGATACCGATGCCGATGTATCGGTTGGAATTCAGCTACCGATACCAGCCAATACTTTAGGGCATTTTGGTCTTTCACGGGGTCCCCAAAAATCCCGCGCGACTTCTTGACAATTTAAGTATCCTGGAAATTATGCTAAATTAAAACTTCCTTTTTATTTTACACTAATTTTGCACGAAAAACTATATTTTGTGACTACATAATATCTATTTTAATATTCTGATACAATTCTTGAATATTCTAAAGCAAATTTCTTGGTATGTTGATGCATATGAGTGGAGAATATTTACACACCAATATTGACCAATATTTTGAACAAATTTTAATTATTGCAATTTTCAAGTATCGGTATCGGTGGGAAGCGGTAAGAGTATCGGCATCGGTTCAAAGTGGTATCGGCTCAGCCCTAATCATTATCATTAAATTCCAATGCATTTGAAATATGTTTTGCTTGTTGATGGAATATGAAAATGACTCTTGAAATTGTTCATAGGAAATTCTGGAGTCAAGGAGTAAATACTTCAGTTTGTTGACATCTTGACGTTTTCCGTTCTGTGGATTTTACGGCATTTTTACGCGTAAAATAATGAATGAAATTAAATAGCAAGGAAAAGAGTATATGTGGAGATTTTTGCAAATTGGAAAGAGTATAGAGTATATGAACCTCTAAAAGAGTATAATACTCTTCAAAAGAGTATGTCTGGTCACCCTATGCACCACCAAACGTTTTCCGGGACAAGGATTTTTTAGGGTACTAATTTCCAAGACTGAAGAAAGAACCCTTATTCGCCAATCGTTCATTGGGTTTCATTTCCTGCCGCTTTTGGCTAATCTAGAAGATGAGGATGAGTGATGAAATTCATGAAGGGACACACATAAAGAAGACGGCCAGGCCGGGATTCGAACCCTTGGAGTCGTAGCGCGCCAGTGGCGTACGCAAGGGGGGGTTACGGGGTTTAAACCCCCCCCTTGAGCTTGTGAAATATTATGAAAAATGCGGTGGAAAAAAATTTAAATGGCCAATTTACCACAGTCAAAGATCTGGGACAATACTATTACTATTACTACATATACTACTACCACTAATAATAATAATAATAATTTGAATTATTATTTCCATGTAGCATGGAGAAAAGCACAGCATTCCAAGCACACGAGTCTTTCAGAGTGATGCCTTGAAAATAAGCACAAGTTCTTGAAAGTGAAATATGAGGGTAACTATGATTTAAAAGAGAAATAAAATGTTTTGTATTTCAGTTGCAACAATGTTCAATACTCTGGCGTACGCAGTTTTTTTGGGGGGGAGGGGCCAGAATAGTAAATGTGGATAACACATGGCTTCGTTTTGGAGGGCAGGGTGCATAATAATATATTTCATATTTTTGGAGCTTTTCAGTCTATTAAAATTGTATTCAAAGACAAAAATGGTAATCGGGATTCACTTTAAAAGAGATTTCGTATTTACACATTTTGATTTTTTAAAGTTCTTAACGGACTTTTATTTGAAAATTCTGATTTTCTCAAAATTTTGGTAGGGGCTGTAGTATCATCGGTAGAGGCATGCATATTTCGTTTTTGACAAAAAGAAAACGAAATTTGAAATAACACATTGCAATGTTAATTTTTAAGGTTTCTGAAAGGTGTGAGGTGCATTTTCCTACTCTGTTTTGTCACGAAATGATGCGAAATGAAATGCAAAATGCGAAATAGACTCTTAAACACGAAATTTACCGTTTATATACCGATGCGACACTTTCTGAAGTCTGAAGTATCCTGTGTGTTATGCAATTCACGGAAAATTGATTAATTTTGCTGTAAATATTTGAAAAGCAAAAATGGACTCCTCTATACAGGAATAAACGTAATATTCTGGTAATGATTTAATGTGCTATTAGAAGGGATATGTTTATTTTGTGTAATAGTACAGTTTTTAAATCAAATTGGGATTATATTCACATTTTTAAAACCAAAATGTAATTTTATATACTGCTTTTTCACCGCTATAACAGCGAAATTTCATTTGAACCCGAAATTGACTCTGTTTTTATACTGAAATTTTGCTTTTTTATTTACCAAAAGTATGTGCCTCTAACCATCGGCCATGCCTCTACGTACGCCAGTGTTCAACGAACATGTATTTTTTTGTGTGAACAATGAGAATTAACTAAAGAAAGTTCTTGGTTCGTTGTTAGTGGCTAATGCATAGACAAAGGCTAGGCGGACAAGAATACAGTCACCAGTCTGCCTTCCCATTGTATTATTTACCGCAGCACGTTTGAATGTCTCTTTTTAAAATGTCTCACCTTGTTGACTAGACAATTATTCAAACGACAATAAGCTTAACTATTGGAAAATATTTTGTTGGTAAGAACAGTGAGACAATCCAGATGTGAATTATCGGGGGCATTTATGCGGGGAAGAAGCCGGAAAAATTCCAACCAGTTTCGGGAATCGAACCCGGATCTCCCGCGTGATTGTCAGATGCTCTACCGACCAGACCACCGCAGCTTCTTGGATGAGTTCCATACTTTAATTATTTCAATTTATTTTAATATATTTTCTTGTTTTATGGATTTTCTTCACCCTTAAAATGTCTCACCTCGTTGACCAGACAAAAAACAAAAACAAAAAAATGCTCCCAGGATTTGATAAAAATTGAATGATTAGAAAGTAATTTCTTTCTATTGTTTTCATAAATGGTATATTTATGTAGATCTCTACTACATAATAGTAGTAGTAGTATTAGTAGTAATTCAGCTAATTAATTAATTATAAGTATTATTAATTAATTGTGATTATTATTATTTAATTAAAGTATAATAAATAAAAGGTAATGTGAATTTGGAGAAAGTTTTAGAAATAACCCCCCCCCCCCCTTGACGAAATCCTGCGTACGCTACTGTAGCGCGCTGTGGTAACCACTCCGCCACGGAGGTTGGCTCCTTATGGGCCAATCGTGCCCTTCCATCCCTTCGGTGGCGTGCCCAGAATTTTTGAAGAGGAGGGTTTGCATGTTGTTGTTCTTAGTGTCATATTTTCCTGCCTTAGACGTTCTTTTTTTTTAGGAATACTGGGCCAGGGGGCTATGACACCCACCAACCCCCTCAGACCCGTAACCAGGAATACTTTGTAGGGGAGGGGGCGAAGTCAATCCTAGAGGGGGCAAATTTTTAATACGTTGTGTCGCATTGGCAGATATAACAGGGTACACAGAGGCACTTACCCCCTCCTCCAAAAGAGATAAGTAACAGAAAAGGGATGATATCTTGAAACTGCAACGAACAAAAAAAAAACTACGAGCAACATCAAATAGCAATATTTCGATATTGACCTTTCCACATTGCCAAAGAATATGAAGTATAACATAAATACCTAGGTAGGCTAATAGGGACTTGATATTTACAGGTCCATAATGTTAATAGACGATTAATATGCACAGGGCAGATTAAGATGGAATTGGGCCTGATGCTTGAAATCTTCGGTGAACAATAAACACAACAACGTTATAGTTACGTCACAGCTCAAAGAATGATAGTAACTGTATAATAAGTAACGCTGTGTCTAGGCGTACGAAATTGGGCACCAAATTCATTCTAAGATTTATTTTCAGGTTAATATAGAAAAAAAAACCTTTTCAGCTTTTTAGAAAATTTTCGTCTTTTCATCTGGGCCTATTTCAGGTATGGGCCTAATGCTGCAGCATCAATAGCATCCACTTTAATCCGGCCCTGAATGCACCAAGAACTTTGGGCCTCTCTGCAGAAGTGATTAAGGGAGCCCTTTATAAATCATACTTCATAATGCTTCCCTCTAGTTTCCAGTATGCAACATTTTCACAAAGGAATCTAACGAGAATCCAACAACACCATTGTGTTGTGTTATGCAAGAAAAATCGAATTAATTAAATAATAATGGTTACATATTACCTACACTTTGACGAATTGTGTAAAAATGTGTAATACTTTTTTTTGTACTTGCTAAAACATTAAAACATGGGTCCCTTAGTCCACCACGGACTCTTATTTCTTACAAAGGGGAGACACTTGCATCACTACAGACAATGTTTGCCTACTGGTTACGTTAACCATTTTGCAAAATATTGTATGAATTTTATTATATTATAGTTGAAATACATGTTTCGACACCTGACAAACAAAGGCAGAAATTAATTTTATTATAAAACATAAACTAAACGTTACGTTTAGTTTATGTTTTATAAAAAAATAAATTTCTGCCTTGGTCAGCATATTGAGTTTTTCATATCATGGAAACAAGGCTTAATGGTGTTATAACTGACAAACAAACAGGAATCCTTTGATTGATCAATGACTTCTTGGATTACAGTGTCATCATTAATATTTCATATTAAGTTCGATAGGAAAAAAAATGTTTTAATAGGGTGCAATAATTTTACGGGGCGCCATGGCATTCTCTTTAACATTTTTTTTCCATATAGATCGTTTGGCTCCCAGGCCAGGGCCGACTCTCACCATGCCATAGCTATGGCTCTGAACTTGGACTATAAGAAGAGCACAAAATGCAAGCGAAGTGATCAAGAAAATTTTACTAAATGTATTTTTATTTGTATAAAATTTGAAATCGAGGGGGGGGGGCAATTGCCCCTCTGTACCCCTTGCAAGTGACCTTGGCCGTCTGGTAGAAAAATGCAAGGAACACGTAAAAACTAATTCCATCATGAGTATCCAATTGTCCTGCTACTGTATTCTTACTGGTAGATTCTCCTAGTCTCTTTTTTTCATCAATGTTTGCTTCCCCTAGAATGGACTTTTGTCCAAGGTCAAGGGAAGGGGACAGGGAACCTTAAAGTATGCTTCACAAAAACTATTTTAAATTTGTTGAAGGAATAATAAATTTACCATAATAAATTATTTAATGCAGTAGATTTCTTCCAAGACGACTCATATTCTGCATGGCATGTAATTTCTTTACGATCTTGGAAACCCACCTATTTTCAAACGGACTTGTCTCACTCATCTTGCTGTGACTCATCTCCCTCCAACAATTAGTTCAGCAGTAACAGTTGTTTGGTGGCACTGTTGCTATATATGGAAAGTTTTGACCCCGTGCGTGCCTGGCTACTATCACTAGTTGTAGTTTCAGTTTATTGTCGCATTGTCAAATGTTGAAATGATCCAAGGAAGAAGATTGATGGATCAAGAAATTGAGGCTTCTTGAAGATTTAGACAATGAAATTGTTGGCGGAGACACATCTTCGTCAGAGGAGGAATATGTAGAAGACAGTGATTATGACTCTAGCTTAATACAAAGTGCAGAAAGTAAACAGAATGATATCATGTCAGAAAATGAATGCGTGTAAATTAGTGGTTAGTGCATATTTTTCAATAAAGCATTCATATTGGCAAATAATGTGTCCTACAATTGAAAAAAATTACCGTGAGAGTCCTGTCGTGTATCATGTAGGTGGGAGAGTTCAGTGGAGCGAAAATATGCGTAGGATCATGTAATGGAATATTGTCCAGAGGGTTTCTTGGTGGGATGAAAGTGTTCCAAAGAATGTAAACAAGTACTTAGTGCATATCTTTTCAATAAAACTTATTCATACTGACAAGTAGTGTGTATTTTTGCAGTGATGAATAAATTATATATAAAAAAATAATAGCATTGGCAGTTTATTGCAAACAATGCTTGCTCAAAAGTGCAGAATATTTCACCACACGTTTGGATTATTAATCTGTCTTTTAAATCAGCACAAAGTAAAATATCTCAACTGATATAGTGCGGTAAAGTTTCAGATGAGGCTGCCAAACTACATGACAACTACTGGAAGCCAAAGGGCAAACATGTGTACTCAACGCATTACACCTCCATCATTTTACGGCATCCTTTGGGTTGAAATTTTGCAACAATGGTCCGTCCAACTCACTTTGATCATGTACACAAATCATACATTGAACTGATTGTCAAGCAATTTCTGGAAACAGTGTTTCTTTTATTCAAGTCACTTTTAAAGGGACGTTTACAAATGCAGGTAACTACCATATATCAACACTATATACTTATGAGTGGAAAAATATATTTTTAGACACTTCTGGAACTGCTCTGTCCATCAGGTAGCTGTTGCCTAGTCACTGAAATTGGTGACTTGAAAAATGATTATAGGCACAAAACCAGGGACGGCGACAGGGGTGGGCACGGGTGGGCAATTGCCCACCCAAAAATTGCTGTGCCCACCCGATTGCCCACCCAATCAAATTCAATAAATATATACACTTGGGAAAATGCGAGGGTTCAATAAATAAGTTTGTTATGGTGTTCACTCCATGTGTATTTTACTTGTGAATATTATCTATATTACAGACAAGTTGACATATTATCATTCAATTAAAAGCTTCGTTGTCCTTTGCCGAAACACTGATTTAGTGAATATGTTTACGAAAGTCAGAGTAAATAATAAGTTGAGTGAAATTAATTTACGCTTTTCTTTCAACTTCCTTAACTTTATCATTGGAAAGCGAAAGGAATTTCCAAAGATTTTAACAAAAAATGTGATCTAATGCCCACTTGTATGCTTAAGCAGCCAGTAGGCTTAGAAGGCTTTATGGGAGGCGAAAAATTGTGCAGAATATGATCAAGATTAGAACAGGATTAGGGGCCTGAGGGCTGCAGCTCCTGGCCTTCACAGGGACGATGCATCAAATTGCTTTGAAAATGTGCCACATAATGAAAAGAAATACATACTTGAAATGTGGCAAAAATATAGAATGATGAGAAATATAATTAACTGTCTGCCATATAACTTGGCCAAAAAGTTATAACTGAAACTGAGAGTAGAAGGGGTGGAGTGGAGGTGCTTGATGTTGTCAACTCCGGGCTTCCGGCCTGGGTATGATTAAGGTAATATGTTAAACAAATAAAAACCTCTTCTTCGCGATGCTTCCTCCAGCAACACACAAAGTTGTTTAGTTAGGTCTACATTGAAATACTAAGACAGAGGTAATTTGATATGTCCCTTTCATCATCACAATTTTATATACCTGTCATCTTCTAATTTCGATATGGTATCCAAAATAAAGAAGAAATAACAATTTTATATTCGTTCTGCTAATAAGAAGCAATCACAAAAATATATTTTGATAAAACAGCTCTGTAGGTTTGAAAAATAGCTGCAGAATTATTGACTTGATAATGAGTTAGCAACCAGTTATTGATCCCGGGACCCCTTGATCATAAGGCGACGACTTTACCACTATGCCATCAGGGAGGCCAAAAATCTTATTACAGATACATATTTCCTATCAGTTATGTAATCATGTGATTTTTCTTGTGGTTAACTAACATAGAATAGGGACGACATTTTAGAACTTTGTGCTTAACATAATCCATACAATGTTATTTATTTATTTATTACTTTTCGATGATATTTGCCTTGTCCAGATAGGTAACTGAAACTTCCCTTAATGCACCCCAAAATAAATTAGTCTGCGCACACCTATGCTTACAACATCGCAAGTATAAATATTCTTTTGTATTTTGCCAGATAAGACTCGCAAGTTCTTTTCAATTGGAAAAGTTTCTTATATATCTACCAGCATCCAACCGTCGTTGAAGTTGTTTTCGGACACCCTGTATATGTTGGAAGAAGGGAGGGGGGGGGGGCATGAGTGCATGCAAAACTCATATAAGGTCTTACATTTATACTGCCCACCTTAATTTATGAATATACATCTTCTGCCCACCCGGTCGAAAATTTCTTGCGCCGCCCCTGCACAAAACCAAAATCTAGTTGCATTTTGCGATTGATAATTTGAAACACTATAAATTATACAACAGCCAGTACCAGATTCATTTAGAAATTTTCAGGATACGTTGAAAACATATAAAAGGAAATTTTAGATAATTATAAGATATATTTGTATAATATATATAAGATATATGAAGGGCTCGGGTGTATAACATGGTAATTTTTGAGTTACAAAGCAAAATGTGCCATCCTTCAATTTTCGAGTGAAATTGCCATGTCATACAAATTGCATTGGACTCAGGGGAGCCTTGTGAAATTGGTAAACACAACACAAAAAAAATATCTACAGTATAGTTTCTAATAACCATTTTTCTTAATGAACTCAGAAATAACCAAAATGTCACCATGTTTTACAACTGAGCTCTTCATATAATTTGGTTAATTTTAGACAGCAGTTAAAAGTTTTTCTTTTGGAAGTTTTAGTTTTAACATTTTAACCTCAACGATTGTTTCCTTTAGAAATTTGTTTAATGTACTTCCAGTGTATACAGTATACACCAAGTGTCATTCAAAATGAAGGGGGGGGGGAAGCAGTGTCATTCTACAATGCTGATTGTTGCTACATTCAAATCCAAAAAAATGTGATATTTTTTTAATTAAAAAAATCACACTTTTATGTATTGCCTACAGAAAGGGGATATTCTAAATAAGAGACAAAAAATCATTAAAATATTTAATTAAACTTTCCTACAGTAATTTTTCATATAATTAGGAGCACATATCTTTAAAACTTAGAAAAAGTTTATTCTTTAGATTCTTAACATGCTTTACAAAAATATAAAATATTCAGTAACTATAATGAATTCAGCACACACTTATAATTTGTAACTATTGGTTCATACCTGAGATCATATTGATACCAATGGCACCTTTATTATCACATTGTTGCTTGAACCTGAGTATGAAAATATCAAAATTGCACTTAATTTATGTAGAAACATACGAGATGAGAATCATCAGAATATCAACCAAGGCTGTAACATGTTATGGCACATGCACAATGGGTGAACACGTAGAGATGACTGCGCATGGTACATTTCCGTTTACCATTAATAGTCAGTTCCATTCTACGGACCTGTTCTGCTTCAAGGCAAGTTCATGTCTCCAATTTGAACTTGAATTATCTTGCTCATGCTGGAAGAGAAGAAAGTTCTATTTTACAGGTGTTAATAAAAATAATATTATTAAGACAAGTAAAGTTGTCAAATTCTAGATGTGGGATTCGGATATGGGATAATTTTAGATTCAAATGTCCATTCCTAATACGAACCTGTACATTCTCAATCTCACCCACAGCGGAGGTGATCAGGATGTCTACTAAAGTACCGATATAAAATTTACCGATACCGATGACTGATCTGATATAAAATTCTTGAAGAACCTTTATAGTTCATTGACCTCCTTAATAAATGTGTGTTTTGAGGTGACTGTAGTGCAAACAATTTGCATATTTAGACATTTACCTTTTATGGAGACTATCCATAAAAATTATAACAAAATAGCAGAATTTTGCACTAAATTATAAGATATTTTAGATATATAAGATTGGCAAAATAATTGGTAATTTTACCGATAAACAGATATGCCTATATGGGCCAATACCAATAGAATACTGATAAATCTATCCCATCCCTAGTGGCTACAATTTCATAAAAACAAAATTCCAGACGAAGTCAAGAGAGCAATTCATGTATTTACACATTTGTACAGTCATGGACACTTCTGGGTTGTATCGATTCAATTGAAAGTTAATGGAATTGTTATAACCCAGAAGTGTCCGTGACTGTACAATGTATGAACTCACTACATTTTAGCTAAACACCCACTAAAAGAAGTTAAAATTAATAACAAGATGGTAAACTTAGTGAGCTTTTATGCAATACTTGCCATGTAGTGACTAATGACAAACAATTTGTTTTATAAAAAATCGTAGCTTAAATAATCCATAATTATAGTAAAATTTAATAATACATGTATTAATCCTAATATGTACCAACAATTGCAACAAGAAGGTGGTAAATGCCAATACCCACATGTTGCAGTAGATTTCTAGTAGAAAATAGTTCAAAATATGACTCCTTTTCCTAGAGTAGTTAATGTGTAATATCTACTGTAACTGCTAGAATATTCAGTATATCAAACTGTAGCATAGTTTCTCCAAAACACAATTATAATTTCTTGCTTGTATTTTCCTTCTTTGTTCAAGAACCAGTTTTTAGTGCACTTCCACAAAAACATTGATATTCCAGAAATGCACCGAATTTCCCTTCTATTTCCATGACCATTCCAGTGAAGTGTTCAGCTGGGTGGGCACCAAAAAATCCCATCTGAGATCACACGAATGAAACCCAGGTTCTCATAGCAGTCACCTGACTGAACCACTGTGGCACTAATACTAAAAACAATTGTCATAACATTGTAGTCACATTGTTCAAAAAACAAGGAGCATTTGAATTTTTTTTTTTTTTTTGGATCAGTCTTGGATCCTTAAGGGTATGCGATACAATTTCCACGGGAGTCTTCCCAAGCCCTTCCGTCCATGGCAGTGTGCCAACTTAGCTCTCTTGGAGCAAGATCTGGCTCTTTCGTGCACTCTAGCCGGATCCTGTGGCCGAGTGGTTAGCACATCGAGCTGCGACGCCAAGGGTCCCAGGTTCGAATCCCGCTCTGTCTTGGTTGTTTGTGAATGTCCATTCATCAATTTCATCACTCATCCCCATCTTCACAAATTAGCCAAGAGGCACAAAATGCGAAGTAAAATAAACTAAATCAATCAATCTTCCCTGCACTCGTTCGGCTGTGAACTGGGACGCCCACCCCCTGTGCCCCACTATGATGCCATCTCTGGTTCCGACCCACATAGACCACCTTTCGTCATAATTATACATTTTGCACGTGACGTGATAATGTTATATTGGCTGTGTCGCCACACTCTCTCTTATCTCCCCAGCTACTTCTTTATAGCGCAATGCTAGACATGAAATTGACATAATATTGTCGTCAGGGAATTCTTTACTTTCGATTTCATACCACCATCGGTGGATTATTGAGATGGGCGATGCCGCCAGATATAGATGTTGAAAACTAAGAATAAATTGTCATCAATTTAGAGTTAACGATAATAGCAGTGCTCCGCCCCTTTGACAACTAATATTACACTAGAAGGCATTTTATCCAGCCATTGTAAATCTAGCTCCATGAGAGTCAGTTTTAACTTCATTTAAGATGAAATTTAGTTCTTTTATGCCCATCAGGTTTGGCAACACTGCAAGGAGGCAGGGGAAAAAGCATTGATCATATGGGAGTATGATTTGATTCATTCTCTTGTGAATATAAAACTTCCGATGGAATGGAAAGAGATATCAACGGGAAGAGGGCAGTTTCAAGATAAATTTCACCAGCGGAAAAGTCGAAACTTCCATTTGATTAGCCGTAATTTGATGTTGAAGTTGATTCCCACAAGGAATACATGGGATTCCGAAAATTATTATTCATTATATTTTTCAAACATCGTGTCCAGCTTAATAATCAACATTAACAAAATGTTTGCACTTGCAACATGGAGAGAAATTCATACTCTTGGATACGCTCAGGGTTCTTTTTAGTAGCAGTGCCCATTCGGGCGAAACTGAAATAAATGCACAATTGGTGCGTAATTGTATCTCCTCACCTTAAATAAGCAATTCATTGCAGTTTTCCAAAGTTGTGTGCTTTCATATATTCACAGGTTCTTGCATGAGATGTTTAGAATGTTAAAATAACAGTCATTTAATTAAAATATCCACTTATGTCACACAATAAGAGCACAAAATTAATTACAATTGGCCATTTTGCATAATTAACTAGATATTTAGACCGCATAAGAGTGTTTTAAGATATTTTGTAGGTTGTAGACACCAAAGACACCAACACACTTTGGCTCTGGAAAATTATTGGTAATTAAATTCAAACAAAAACTTTCAGAGCCGGCCTTCGTGGTGGAGTGGTTAGCACACCATGCTACGACTGCACAGGTCCCAGATTTGAATCCCAGCCTGGGCATGTGTGTTCTTTGTGTGTTTCTTCATTAATTTCATCATCGCATCATCATCATCCTCATCGCAATTGGCCAAAGTAGCAGACATGCGAAGTAAAATAAACCAAATCAATCAAAAATACTGGGGTGAAAGGGGGGTGATTTTCCACGTAGTACACCCAACCATCAACCTCACTTCCACATAGTACACCCTGGATTGCATTTTGCACACGAACGAGGTTCTGGCGACTGGCACTATGGCCAGTATAATTTTGTGTGTGTTGTACTGTTTTTTGTCCTTGTGTGTGCTGAGTGCCTCAACCTTAACCTTTAACAGAAGTCAGAAAATTTTCAGATTTTACTTATGCAACGTTAGAGTTATTTGTAACGGTAAGGGGCTGGACCCTCGTATAATGCGACGGGTGCAAAATAGCCTAAGTGCTGATGCACCCAAAATTTTAAAATCAAAATTCAAATTCAATCAAAAATACTTTAGGTTACAGATACACTGGTAACAATTCGGGCCTCTAAAATGGCATGTGGTAATGTCTTCCCCTTGTAATCAAGGGGTCCTGGGTTCGATAGCAGATAGAAGCACATAGTGGTTCAGATCCCACTTTAAACTGTAGGTCTAGTCCAGATTAGCTTATCTGTGCATAAAGTGGACTCAACAATTCAATTCAAACAAATTCAAACCAGTAATACTTCAGCCCTAGTTATAATGAACATACACACCTCAGTTTGGCATGAGTCAACATTATCGGAATCGCTGAAACTGCTTTCAGATTCACGGTTTTCTTCATTCTCTTCTTCCTGTATGGCAGCGTACCTCTTCTTCAGCACAGCTGCCAGGATGGCTGTCGGATCGTTGTGTTGACTAGGAACTGGCAGCTGTCTTATGGGTGTACCTCCAGGAGATCTGGAAATAACATATGCACATTAGGAATTGTAGCTTTTCAGGCGACGTGATTCAAACAGGTGTCCCTCATGATGAGATCAATGTATGAACTCAAAAGGGGCGCTAACACAGACTTGACTTGGCTGTTAACCCGAGAACACGTGTTGGGACATACCCATTACTTCAAGATACTAGTTAGGATTTTTGGTATGAAAGGTAGCCTATATTTCTGTGGGTTTATTTCTGTTGCTTGTCACTTCGGACAGAAAGCTTCCTTATATGCATGATTTTTCTCATTATCTCATCAAGAAACACAACTAAAATGGCTAGCAATTACCATTCATTGTGAAAATGTAGAACAAAAATTGCATGCCACTTTAACTACAAGCAGTTCACAGCTAATTCAGGGTGTCTACCAAAATAATGAATCCAAAATTCTTGACTTTTTCTTGACCTTTTTTTCATTTCTCTTAACTTTCATTTATTCGACACTTACTTAGGAAAAGTTGGAAATTAGGAATTATGAAAATAAATATTTATATAATGAAAAATATCTACCAAAAGGCCAGT
The DNA here is from genome assembly GCF_977018435.1 of Lepisma saccharinum. NCBI lineage: Eukaryota > Metazoa > Arthropoda > Insecta > Zygentoma > Lepismatidae > Lepisma > Lepisma saccharinum. The sequence goes on along the minus strand of NC_139233.1, from coordinate 1,567,957 downwards.
TAAGATGAAAGCTGAAGCTGTATTTAACAAGAGAAACTTGATTTATCTATTAATGCATCCTGGACTGCATTTGGCAGACTAGCGAGGCTCTGGTGTCTGGACTCTCAGCCAGTATAACCTTACGCGGGGCTCGTGTTGTTGTCTCTACATATTTCTGATCGTCATCTTGTCTTTCCCCCATTCATCCTCATCTTCGAAATTAGCCGAAATGGGGAGAAAATAAACTCAATCAGTGATTGTGATAGCAACAATTCGTGACCACAAGTATAATTTCTTGACTTTATATTGACTTCTTCGCCTACTTGTTGATTACTTTCTCTTGACTTTCATCACTAGTAGACACCCTGTAATCGTGTTCACCATTCATTCCTAGAAGCTATTATATGACATCATTGGATTACCCTGAATGATTTCAACACGGCATAGAAATCTCCTTCCTTTTAATAAGCTGCATATAAAGGGTCTTGTATCTACTGTGTCATGATAGGTGATTTACCACCTAAGCTTTTACATCAACTCATAAGAGTTCATTCCATTAAGCAATCTACAAAGGATGGAACTGTCACATCATTTTGAAGAAATTTTTTTTTAAAAAAAATACATTCTCTAAATACAAAAATACTTTTAAAAGGGCTGTAATACCACAGAGAAAAACTCTTCTTATAATGAATCTCTGCGGATTAAGCTACTTATATTTGAAGTTCAGTAGTGACAAAGGACACTCATGTCACTAACATTCACTTTTCAAACTGGATGCAAACCTTAAAAAAAAGAGGACATTTTTAGATTTCACGAAAGGTTTTACAGAAGTATTATACTACTTGACAACTCTCTTAATGACATAGTGAGAAAATATACTTTTTACAAATAATCTCTTACATTACCGATTACGAAAATATTAATGCAGGTCAACATAATTTGCAAATAAAATATATATATGTAGTATTTCATCACATTGTTTCTTATTAATTCGAATTTTCAATAAATTAAAAATACAAAACTTTGTTACCTATGTGAAATGAGTATCTATTTTGTGCAACGACGTTTCAGAAACAACTGTTTCCTTCTTCAGGCTCTTCTCTTGGCTATCCAAATTATATCATACTCTCGTCAGGGAAAAGGAAGAGGTACAAATTTGGAAAACACTTCTAAAACTGTTGCTAACCCCATTTTCTCTATCATTTGTTAAAACTATCACTATAAAACCTTCGTACTAAAAGTCCTATGTACAACTAAAACATTAAAAAAGAAGGGACCCCGCTTGTTACACTGTTCCCATGCAGCCTGCCAGTTTCTTCCTTGTCCTATGTATGATGTTGCAGGTGTGTCGTCTCTCCCCTCCCTGGCCTTGCCCTTCCATTTCTCCTCCTCGTTATGTCTTTGCAGAAAATAGATACTCATTTCACGTAAGTAACAAAGATTTGTATTTTTAATTTATTGAAAATACGAATTACTCCCTCTGTCCCATAATTATAATCCGGTATGCCAAAATGGTAGGGATGGGACCGATTAATCGGTACTCTATCGGTATCGGCCGATATAGGCATATCGGTGTATCGGTTTATCGGTAAAATTACCGATTATTTCACCGATCCGATATATCGATTATTATCTGATAATTTAGTGCAAAATTCTGCCATTTTGTTGTAATTTCTATGGATAATATCCATGCCCATCTTTCTAAAAAGTAAATGACTAAATATGCAACTTCTTTTGCACTGCAGTCACCTTGAAACACACATTTCTTAAAGAGGTCATTGAACCTTTCAGGTTTTTCAAGGACCATTTCTAATCTTATATCGGATCGGTGGAATATCGGTTATCGGTATCGGTAAATTTTATATCGGTACTTTATCGGTATCGGCCAAAATTTCATATCGGCCCATCCCTACAAAATGGTAACTTTTTATTTATGTTCTTTTGGATACTTGATCGGCCAATTTGTACTGATCCTTGAGTAATAACGTTGTATGACTCATTCCCGTGTTTCATTTTCTTCTTCTGTATACACAAGTGTCACAGTTTGAAAATGGGACAAGTATTTTGTGACAACAAACAAAAGTGTACCGGACAATAATTATGGGACAGAGGGAGTAATATATATAAAATAAGTCGCACATATCGTGAATTATGAACATTTTTTTTGTCTTTGCGCTTGCAACCGAGTGTGTTGTATTTCTTTTCTTTGAGTTGATGTTTTTAGTCCACTCTGTGCACAGTAAGGCTAATCGTGACTGGACCTACAGTTTAAAGTGGAATCCGAACCACTATGCACCTCCACCGGGTATCGAACCCGGGACTCCTTAATTACAAGGTGACGATGCTACCACTGCGCCATCGGGGAGGCCCTTCCTTTCTTTGAAATTGAATACGGAACAAAATTAACAATTATTTACAAATATAACATGTTGTTACGAATCTTGAAGTTGAAGTAGTTGTCTACACACCAGTGGCGTCACGTGCTGTTCACATACGGGTGTTCACAATAAAATTTTTATACTGATTGGAGATTTACTACTCTCCCTTGTAACTTTATCTTCAATATTGAACAAGTAAGAATAACAGTTCAACTTATTTTCAACAATTTTCTCCCAAAATCACGCTATATCTGAAGTAATACAATACTATTTTATTCAATTAACACCCTTTTAATTACGTTATTTACAATTAGTGATGGCTAGTGCAAACTAATTAGTATAACATGCAATCTCAGGTATGTACAACACAAGATTATCATACTTCGCAATCTACTTTCTATTACAGCGACCATATGTTAACCAACGACATTCATTCATCATTGAAAGCATGTGCATCGTTAGCGGGACAGAGAGGAGGACGCGTCCAGTCCAGAAAAAAAATTGTATATAGTATAAGATATTTGGGTATTCTACAGAATGTTCCCTCGCCACGCCCACAATAACTCGGTTGTGATGCTTGTGATTAAAGTATCAGTCAATGTGACATTCCTTGTATTCCTTCTTTCCTAGTGTTTCGTATTTTTCCTCCTAGCCATGGTTCAGTGAGAGATTGATTTTCGACCATTTAAAGAAAGGATTCGCAAACTTCTTTGCTTCACGGCTCCCTTAGTTTTTTCAAGACTTTGCCGCGGTGCCCAGAATGTATCTCTCTCTCTAACACTTGCAACGCTCAGTTACTTGTAAGAAATTCAGAAACATTTTATATGTAAAAAAAAAAGTACTAAATAAGCAGATATTTGAAACATTCATAGCATTGACTAACGATTCAGTGAAAATATCGGAACATTTCATTGCGCCCCTGTAAGCTAATCACGGTGCCCCAGGGCACCGCGGCACACACTTTGGGAACCACCGATTTAAAGCGTATAGTAACATCTGTTCGTCGTTGTCATTAACATATTTACTCGTCGTCGCCTTGTAAGCGAGGGGTTCCGGTTCGAAACCCGGTGGAGGCACACAGTGGTTCGGATCCCACTTAAAACTGTAGGTCCAGTCCCGATTAGCCTTACTGTGCATAAAGTGGACTTAAAGCACCAAATCAATCAAACATATTTACCATCCTTGATCTTATACATTGCACGAAACGAATCGTTCCAATCCAGATGCAGTCTCTTTTTAAGCGAGTCGCATGTGCAAATGGTAACAAACGCCCAGGATGTGTCCTATGTTTTTCCATGAATTGCCGCCTCCAAACAATAAGCAAGGAAAATTGCGCGTTCACAACGTTGCACCCACATAACCAATTGTACTTCGTGTACCAGTAATTTTTTAATGTTCTTTTAATAACGCATTTGGGAGTACTTACCTCTTGTACAATGTAGAGGTCGGCTGGTGAGGGCCCATCCTTTTTACTTGAGTTCGTTCTGCTTCGCTCAATCGCGAAAATTACTTTTCTTTCAAACTCCTAACAGTATTCATAGTGTACAAAACACAACACAACACTACACTACACACACACACGGCACAACACGCACGCACGTCTGAAAGCCAGTGCAAATAAATTCACCCAACCCCTTGTCAATAGATATCTTGCTCTCGACATCGACACTAACAGTTTACCCGTTGCCGTCAAAGAGCATAGGCTTTTTTGTTGCCCCGAAAAACTAACGGTACTTGATCTTTCCAAAACAAACGTTCCCCCTTGAAGTTCTTCCACAGCAGCAGTGTTGCCAACAATTGAAACGCAGAAGTTTTTAAATCTTCAACATGCGCTATTATAATTAAAAATCGCTGAATCAAATTTGCTGGTGAAAAATACAAAATGTATTTTTTAAAAATGCTGTGCGGAACAACTTACACCAGGTTTATTGAATGTATGTGCGTTTATATGCACATTAAAAATGCATTTAATTTGAATTGTGATAATTTAAATGCATATATTATTTCAACTTTCTAACTTCAAAAAATAAAATGTATGTGTAGCAAAAATACAGCTCTAGTTTTCTGAAAGTTATATTTTGTTCTTTACAATAAGCATATTCTAATAACGTAGAGAATAGTAAAAATGATTTACTAATATCAATTGATAACTTTTTTCGGTAACAACTATTTAGGCCATACGACCCCATACTATTCTGAGTATAGTTACCAGAAAAATGTGCGTTGAATTGATGTAAATGTAGTCAGCACTTTCCTTTGCAATTTAAGTTGGTGAGAGTTATTTCCTTGGCATGAAAAACGTCGATTACTAAAGGAAGTTGCACAGTCTGAATTGCCCTTAGACGCACATGCGCAAATCATACATAATATCTTTCAAAGTTTATAACTCCTGCAGACTAGTTTCTAAAGAAAAGTCGCTCGTCACTATTCCGTGAATTTTAGCGCTCACTGGAATTTAAAATCCGCCAGGTTTAGAGATTTCTCACTAAAGATTGCAACTATGTAGCGCCGATCTTTTCGAGTCCTCCTAGACGTGCCTGTATATGCTGCGCCCTGGTGCCGAATGTAAGAAGTATTGCCGCTTGGATCAGGGTTCGCACCACAATGTTCGCACAGGGCAGTGAACACTTTCGGGGTATAGTGGCCAACAGCCCCTTAGCTGCCAGTTCACAACACACAACACAGCCATTGTGTTCATCGCAACCGTGGAACACAATGGGAGTCAGTGTTACCAACTATCTAAAAAAGTTATCAGACTTGAAAGACGCCGTATCAGACTAAATTGTGTGTGTATACTCGAACATCAAAAAAGTATTATTTCGAAGAAATATAGTTGTGTGCATTTAATAGGTGAGTGTTCACGTGCTCATGCGAACATTATCAGGCGACGCGCCTGCTACACACCCAGGAGCACATTTTCTCATTTTCCTAAAAACCCACCCAGACCATTTTTAGGATCCGAAAAAGAGGACATGTCCAGGTAAAAGACGAAGTCTGGTAACCTTAAACTGGAATCAGGTAATGAGAGCACATTCAAATGATGTAGCACTCAGAAGTATGAAGACCACAAGGGTATGCCTAATTCTATATAATTCTCTGAGGAGATGTTCTCTGTGTTACAATAAGTATAGTTAAAAGCAGTAGACAATGGATAATGTTCAGTTAACACTGCATGTTAATGTCGTATAGCTTTTTTTATTTCTCTTGTAGTTTATGGCTATTGCAAGCATAAAACACATTTATTTATCATATTTTATATTCCCAGACTTTTTAACACATTGGGGTCTCAAACGGGCATAGCCCGCAGTACACTTAAAGTGAATGTGGACGAACGACGGGCATAGCCCATCCTATATAAAAAAGGAAAGTTAAAAATTGTACTTACGTATGTGAGTATAGTGCTCTTATTGTAGAACGACGTTTCAGAGATTGACTATCTCTTTCCTCAGGTTCGTATAAAAACTAAGTACTTGGCATAGTACTGCGTCAAAAATGTAATATGAGGATTGTGGTTAAGGGTTGGTTAGGGTACATTTAAAATATTAAGTTTTTGCTATTAGAAGTACGTAAAAACCAAGTCGTTCCCTAATAAAACTTGTACAGTAGACCTATTCACAGGTAAAAAAGTTAAAAATCTAAAAAACCTGCATAAATCACAATGCAACCTGCAGGTTTGGTCTTTCCTACCCAACTGTGCTTATCTATCCACATGAAGGTCAATTCTCAATGAATATTTCCCCTCCCCTTAATTTTCCCGTTTCCCCTTATTACGTCACAAATCCAACGTGAATTCTCGTTCCTCTCTTGCAGCTTGCATAACTTCCGGAGTGACGTGGAAACCGATATTGGGTTCAATCTTCCAGGCTTTATCCCATTTTTTGAGGAAATTGATCCACCCTTCTTCCAAATTTCCTTCGTCCCTATTAAGATTATTCTTCCCCCCCCCCTACAAATACTCGCTGTTTCATACACATTTCTTCCTAATTTCCTCCCCTCTTTTCTGATTATCTCTTTTTTTGCGATTCTATGCCCACTTTCCAAAATGTGTTCTGAGAGACCCGTTTTGGGAACTTTTTCCCTTATGTCTTTTTCATGCTCGCTCCATCTTTTACCCATATTTCGGCCCGTCTGTCCTATGTACTCCTTCCCGCATTGGCATTCTATTCGATAAACCCCCTTCTGTTTTTCCGGTATTTCCCTAGTTGTCTTTCCTTTCTTATAATCGGTGAAGTATTTTTCTACATTCTTTGGTGCTATCATCCCGCAAACGATTCCAAAATCTCTCGTTATTTTTCCGATTTTTTCCGATACGGATTGATGGTAAGGGATGCCAACGTACTTTACCCTCCTATTTTCGATTTTTTCCCCTTCTTTTTGATCCCCTTCTTTCCTAATAATTTTCCGTGCTCTCTCCGCTATCTTATCCATTTCTCTATTTGTGTATCCGTTTTTTAATCCTGTTTTTCTTATCCACCGAATTTCGTTGTCTTTTTCTTTTTCATTATTGCATAGTCTACCGGCCCTAATAAAAAAGTTAAGGAATACGTTTTTCTTTGTTATTTCGGGGTGTGCCGATTCCTTGTTAATATATAAGTTCCCCGATAGGGGTTTATGATGTACTCCTGTTCTAATCCTATTCCCTTCTTTCAAGATACTAAGATCCAGGAAATTGATTTTTCCATCGCTTAAGTTTTCCCTAGTGAAGTTTATTCTTTCGTCTTGTTTTTCTAATTCTTCAAAAACCTTGTTCAGTGCTACCCCCTTTCCTATAATCAAGATATCATCAACGTATCTCCCATAATATTTAATACCCATTCCTGTTTTTTCCAAAGCTGCCTTCTCAATGAAGTGCATAAAAATGCTCGCTACTATACCCGAAATGGGGTTTCCCATCGCCAAGCCTTCTTTTTGTCTATAAATACTGTCGTTGACATAGAAAAAGTTATATTCCGTTACAAGGTTATACCATCGTACATATTCCCAAGCAGTTAGGATGTCTATTCCTTTTTCTAACAGCCACCTTAGTAAACAATCTCCCGCCCGCCCCCTCGGTACACTTGGGTATAAGTTAACAACATCAAAACTACTTATTGTATCCTCGTCATCAATTTCCAGATTTTCTATACATTCTTTAACTTCTACGGCATTCCTAACGCTATATTGGGTGTTCTCATTTACCTTCCTTATTCTTTTTACCAGCATTTTTGCTAGCCCATATCCCGGATGTTCGTATGTTGGTATAATAGGCCTAAGTGGTATGCCTTGTTTGTGTGTCTTAGGTATTCCAAAAGCAATTGGTATGTTGCCAACTTTAATTTCCTTAATAAGGATTTTCTTTTCGCTTGTGCCCAATGTAATGCTTGTCTCTACCCCTTTTTTGATCTCTCTTCTAATCTTATTAATAGGGTCTTTCTCTATTTTCTCAAAATCGTTACCTTTAAAGCTATCTTCTAATTTTTGGTGATATTCCTCTCTGTCCATGATAACCATCTTGTTTTCTTTATCAGACCTAATTAGAAATACGTTATTCGCCTTCACCCATTTTCTTACATTTTTTAAATCGCGTCTTAGGTTTTCGTTTACTTTCTCTTTCCATGTTCTATCTCCCCCTTTCATGTTCGTTTCCTTTTTAATTTCTTTTTGCAAGTGTTGTTCTACAATATTACGTATCCTTTGTCTAACCTCAGTTTTATCCTCCCTTTCGTCAATAGTTGTTACGATCGTTTCTGCTGCTATTATGAATTCCTCTTTTTCAAGTTTCTCTACCCCTATTGCAAATTTCTGCCCCTTGTTCATAATCCTAATCAACTCTTTAGGTGGTTCGTGGGTGGTTAAATTTAAAATGTTCTCATTATTTCCCCACTCCTCTGTTTTTTGTTTCTTATTCTCTAGATTATCCTTCCTATTCAATTTTAATTTCATCAATTTCCTCTCTATAGTATTACTATCCCTAAAATTGGCTTTTTCCACAGCTCTAAAGTGTCTCTCTTCAATGCGGTTCCACGTCACTTCGTCTAGTTCCCCACTAACTTCCAAATGTAATCTATAGCATTCCTTATTAAGACGTTCGACTTGTCCATGTGCTTCCCTAATACATTTCCCTAGTATTTTAAACTGTATTTCTTGTTTTTGTTCAATCATGCCTACACTCAACGGTTTATACCCCCATTTTAAAAAGTTTGGTAAAACCCCCATTTTCCTGCATTGTTTTAAAAATCTAATCCTGATTAAACCCATAAACCTATAAAATGCTATAGCCCATCCTGCGGTATGCAATCACTTAGCCGATTGAACTACGGGCTATGTTCGTACTTCATCTCATGTGCATGTTCATTCAAGCCCCTCTGTTGAAATTCCGACTGCTAGGTGACTCATGCGCTATTTTTATCTCGCACCTGCGACTGACTGACTGTTTGTTGTCGGGTTGATGTACCTTGCATTGTTTAGAATGGTGTCGTTACATCCAGACTGCATAGCGGAAATTCTGCATGAGGATTCTGCCTCAGAGTTTGAAGTTAGCGACGATTTTGATGATGCAGATGAATGAAGATTTGGAAGGTAGGTTATATTCGTAATAATTAATTGTTGACAATATAAACAGTGTTGCAAACTCTAGTATTTTATGAATGAAGTGAGAAGAGGTAATTTTTTTGGGTCTATTCATCTTGCCTCTTGCTTGATTCTCCTACATGCACTGATGTATTTTTAGTTTTTCCATGTAATTTGTAATTATTTTTGTACTTATTTTTTGTTATGTGCACATAAGAAGTATTCTTATGCAAGATTCAAAAGATGTATTGATAGTAGTTAATTATTGAAATTTCCAGATTACGAACTTAAAATATATCTATATTAACATTTGTTACCTTGTTGCAGTAGCGAAGCGTAGTCTTACGAAGGAGGCAAGCAATGTTTCAGTACAACAAAACATGTAGTACAACGACATGCCGAGGGGAAAGATTCAAGGTTTATAGCCTCATTTACCCAGTCGCTGGATTTGTCAAAATATCGTAATAAAGTGACTGTACTAAAAATAAACCATATGATCCGCAAACGTCACATTTACTTTTTAAAAAAAATCCAGGTAACGTTATTCATATGATATTAAACGTTTTGCATATGCGAACTTTCCGCATACGACTAAAGGGAGACGGAATTTCTTACTTACTTATTAGTACCTTTATTTGTTCATTATTATATAATATGGTCAAACGGTGACCAAACCGATTTAGATAAAAAAAAAATGGGAATCATTTGCTTATTTTACGCTGCATGATGTAATTTAGTATTTCTGGGCACCATAAAAACCGCATTGGAGTAACTTAAACACTAAATAAAAAGTTAAACACAAACAATAAAAAATTCATTTCAAAGCAAAGAAACACATGCATAGACGATGTACTCACCACAATAAATTTCAAACTCTTGGTGTTGGTCGACCCCCTTCCACGATTTTCATTTTAACACTTATCTCTCTCGAGCTAAACGAAGCAATTTTCAATTGCTCAATAATACACCAGCACTTCACATCAACCGTTCCTAAATACGCGTTCATTCCGATAAATTCAAAGCACAAAACACGAAGCAACAAACACTCGCACTATCCCACGCGCTTTCCACAACTGCAAATGCAAGCATCCACACAAGATCACTTTGAAAATCTCTGAAACAACAGAAAGTGATACCAACCTATTTCCTTAATTTTATCCGTCACAAAGGAAAGATATATCAGTTTGGAGATAAAAATTACGCGGAGGAATCAGAATCATTTCAGCAGAACGAGTATGTACATTAATATTTAAGTAATAAAGTGTCATTCAATGGCGTGCCCGGGGCGAAGGGGGGGGGGTGGATGGTAGACATAACCCCCTTTTGGCCCAGTATATCTAAGAAAAAACGTCAAAGGAAGGAAAAGATGACAAAATGGGGACCGTAAAAAGACCCTGGGAACACCACTTGCGCCATAATAATAGAACTTAAAACATATTCGGGCCTCCCCGATGGCGCAGTGGTAGTGTCGTTGCCTTGTAATCAAGGGGTTCTGGGTTCGATACCCAGTGGAGGCACAAGTGTTTCAGATCCCATTTTAAACTGTAGGTCCAGTCCCGATTAGCCTTACTGTGCATAAAGTGGACTTAAAACAACAAATCAATCAATCAATCATTAAAACATATTCTTGTGCTCATAATATGCAGAATGTATACGATTTACTTCTATGCCATGTACAAATATCAGTAGATAGTTCTTTCTCAGATAGCTTTATTTTCACCCCAAGTTTTATTCAAAAGCAGTCAATTTATTGATTGTAAAATTTGTGAAAGAGCTCACTTGAATTACTGCGTAAATAATTTGGCAGTTGCAAACACTGGTAGCGGTCAACACTTCTGGCGTAATTTGAGCTGGACCGACCAGGAAGCAGGGTGCAGGACCAAGGTCCGTCCAATCTTCCCTCCCTCCCTGAGAAAACTCTTCACGGGGGTGCAGAAATTCCACTGCCCCAACTCCCAATGTCAACTTTTTTTACGCGTTTTACATTTCGCGAAATCTAAAATAATTTGTAATATAATATGATATATATGGAATTTAGAACAGTGATAATAACTTCTTTTAGTTATTTTATGACTAACAATTATTATTATATTTGCGATCTTGTTTACGTGTTCATGAAGACAAATATTCGTTACTAGTTTTTGCTGGCAACGTACCCATAGATGAATCCTTCTGCTTTCGGTTGAACTCGGCTATTTTCGGGAATCACGCAAGCTCGGAAAGCACAGCTTTTTGTAGAAGCTTTGTGGACAGGTTCCACCAGAATTTCACGCTTCGCCATGTGACTCCTTCGGAGGCCTTATTTTCCCGCAGAACGGCTGCAAGCATTGAGGCTGGTGCTTGCTACAGAGCTGCTGGGGGAGTTTGCGGACGCATTTTTTCGCGAAATCGAGTGCGATGGAAACTAAATACGGTTAGAACATTAAGTACATTAAATGATATTCGAATTATGCAAGCAGTGCTTGCATTGCTTGTACTATATATTCGCCTCTGCCTTGTTGTATTTTTTTTTCACAAAACATTGCTGAAAAAAATATTCAAAAATGTCTGAAAATGAAAAGAAAATTTAACAAATTTTTGTTCATTGAAAAGAGGAAGTTTTGTAGTTTAAGAAATGTGTAGTAAATAAAAACAAATTAAAAGTATTTTTTCTATGATTTTTTTAAAAACAACCAAAAACCGCAGACCAGAGGTAAAAATGCTGTATTATGAGGCCAGACCCGAATGTGTTAAGGATTTGCGGATCACTGGGAATCCTGCCCCATCTATTTAAAAATCGAATACATTGTAATTGGTTAAACAACAAAATATTACCGGTAATTACATCCAAATCAGCCAATCTTGTGCATCAGACCAATACTTCATATGAAAATATTTATGTAAAAAATATTACCTTGGAACAGAACGGAGCTTAACGCTGCCAATGTCCTTCAGTACATCGCTCATAGTCACTTGTTTCGGGTGATCTTGGACATCTTCACGAGGAGAGAGGCGATTTGATTGAAGTGCAATTTGCTCAGTGAGTGACAGCTTCTTGCTGGAAGGAAGCAGAGATCCTCTACCACCAGGAGGGGGAGGCAAGGGTGGTGGTGGGGGTGGTGGGGGAGGAGGCTGTGGTGAATATTGCTTTGGGGACATGAATCCACATCTTGATAGGATACTACTGCTGACGTAATCTGAAAACAAAATAGAATTAGTTGGAAAAATACGTAGCATCACCTAATGCAAGGTGAGAACTGGTGCCAAATAACCTCACTCTTGTGAAACCACTGTATTTATTGATTTGAAATATGCATAATTGGAAGGAGAAATTCAAGAGGTTTTCGCAAGCAGACCCAGATTTTTCCAGGCCTAGGGGTTTGTAATCAATTGTAAATAAAATAGCAAAATTTTGGTAAAAAAAATACAGTCAATTTTGGGTTCAAAAGTGGTAAATAAAATATAATGTTGGTGTTACAGTGGTGAAAAATCAGATCGAAAGCAGTATATAAAGTTACATTTTGGTTTTAAAATTGTGAATATCATCTTAAATTTGATTTAAAAACTTCACTTATTACACAAAACAAACATATCCCTTCTAATAGCACATTTATGTAGTTACCAGAATATTAAGTTTATTTCTGCATAAAGGGGTCCATTTTTGCTTCTCAAATATTTACAGCAGAATTAATCGATTTTCTGTGAATTGCATAACTCACAGGATAATTAAAACTTCAGAAATGGATGTAACTACTCCCTTCATCAGGTACATAGGCTATTCCAATTTAATTATACCATTGGCTGCATCAAACAAGACATGGTATAGCCTATCTACCTGATGAAGGGAGTAGTTACATCCCGAAACGTAGTTTCACGGAAATCATAACCAACGTAAGTACTTTTAGGTATTTTATAAAAGATTTTTTTCTTTTTATATTGTACTGACAATTTATACTACGTGAGAAAGTCGCACCTGCATCAATATGAATGAAGACGATATAAGATACCTTACGACTTTTGTCAGAAGCATCAAAAGATCAATTGCAGGTGGGTACTATTATCTTCAGTCACAAGCATAATAAAATAGCGATAGCATAGATAGTATACATAGTATTCCCCGATAGTAGATTATTTCAAGAAATACGCCTGTTACGTAGAACGTAATAGTTGTGTTGTTGTAATAATGTAGTAATCATGTAATTCTATGCTATTTGGTATACAAACTGCAGTAACGAATGTATTCAATATTGAGCAAACATAAATACGTTGCTGTTCAACATACATATTGGAATCTTTTGTCTAAATTACCTGCAGAATCTACAGCTTAATATAGGCCTATGTAATTTCTTAATAAAGATTAAACGTTTGTATTGGTGTACTGAGCTCTGATATTTCGTTCTACTTCATTTCAATATTAGAAGTGTTGTGCATTTTAGATAGCAAAATTAATCTCTACTTATAATGACAGTCGTGATCGCATTCTAAGAATCTAAAAAATGCAATCTTCATTAGTATACACCTCCGACATTCCTTTATTTCAGAAATCATTGAAATACCAAAGTTAATGAAAAAACCAACCCTGCTTCTTTTATTCAGTGTCCAGACTTTATTGAAGTTTGCTAAAATAATTTGAATCCCCTTTTTTGTTTTCACTTATTTAAACTTAAAATGCATTAGAAATAGGAGAAAAACTTTGTCTTGTATAGTACTAATTAAAACTATAATTTTTTTTTTGTATCGACTAAAATTTTATTACTCGACAAACTTGAAAAATGATAGTAGTAACAAATTATCAGAACGAAAAAGAGGATCAAACTGGGAACAAGAAGGGAACAGGGGGAAAGGGTGATTCGCTTCCAAGGTTTTCAGGCCAGTGGTAACTTCGATAGAGTCTTACCAGAAGTTTGTCGACTTTCCAAAATTCGGTCCACTTGAAGCCTTAAGAGATGTAACTGGTCGAGCACATCCTGCACCATGCTATGCGATGCAACACTACTCTCTGAAAATGAGTGCTGTCCTCCTATTTTAGGGGTGCTATTTCTGTGAGAAGACACTATTATATCTGGTTCCACTATATCAGCACTGCAAATGCCAGAGAAGTAGCAATGAATAACAAAAATTAAATATTTATGTAGTAATTTCTGTAATCTATAATTTACATTTTGAAGCAACAAATTTTATTAACCCCAGCTTACCCGTGCCGTACGAGAAACATACTTACCTGGGGGGGCTCACAGGCCATTACTTTTTTTTTTAATTTTTATTTTTTATAACATTCAAGAAACCATTTTGTTATTTAATCACTGCTTCCTTTGTTGATTATATATGTGCAGTTATTTATTAATTATAATAATTATAAAAAATATCATCATTAATAAGAAATAGTGACCAATTATGTATTTATTGCATGAGTGTCACACACATTCACTAAAACTCACAAAAAAACAATAATTTTTAATTAAAGCTTTTCTGTTTATAGAGGTGTAGTTGTTAATTAATTATAATTATTACCAAAATTATCATCATTAGCAACCAAATGTACTCTCTCACTGGCATGAGTGTCTTGAATAACATGCATTCAAAGATGGCACCTTATAGGACCACCGAGTGCATTTTGCCTCCTTTTTACATAACATTTATGCTTGTTAATTTATTTTCCATGTTGTATAAACAATTTCAGTTGAAAAATCGAAAAAATAGAGGTGGTAGGCCTGACAGCAACCCCCCACTCCCAAGTAAGCTAGAGTTAATTATATATATATATATTTTTAAGTAGCATTTGTATGACATATCTGTTTTTCTTTTCACAAAATTTAAATTGTATTACACAAATAATATTATAATTAAGAACTTTCATTTATTTGATGGCTAGAATCCTTTCATGTGCTGTTTTAGTGTATTGCACATACATATTCCTCAAGAGCCAAGAATACAATGTGATCTAATGTCAACTAGATGGTATCGCATGATGCTTAGCCATCCATCTTTAACATTAACTAATATTAAAAATAGATGGTCAATGTATGTATATAAGCTTCTACATAACGTAACCTCCCTGATGGCATAGTGGTAATGTTGTTGCCTTGTAATCAAAATGTCCCAGGTTCAATACCCGGTGGAGGATTTGTGGTTTGGATCCAACTTTAAACTGTTGGTCCAGTTCCAGAAGCCTACCTGCGCATAAAGTGGACATCAGCAATATCCGAAGAAGAATCTCTATCCCAGTAGCTGTCAAGCTTCTTGAGACCACGGCTGAGTAAATTCCTCTTTTGAAAGTCAATGCTCCCATCCCAACAATTCTACTCATGCTTTTCTATTTTTTTTAAACATCATACATTAATTAATACGTGCCCTTCCAATTAAATATCAATAAAGAAATTATGGTATAATCATAAGGAGTAATAATATGGCTATGTTTGTTGACAAATATAAATATCTGACGATGAAAATTGCTGCACAAACTAAAATGACAAATTCCAGGAGAACCTCTGGGCTGGTATAATTGATGCCAGGGCCCAGGCCGGCTGGTCTACAACATGATGTTTACATCAGATTAAGACAAATATTTGCATCTCACAGATCATGGTCTGTGTGTTTAAGGTCATCGTTACACAGTACCAATGATCACACCAGAAAAAAGGAATTAGTGTGGAGGCAGCAGGCAAGAGATAATATTTTTGAGGAGCAGTCTCATTTGGTATATCCCTAAATACCATATAAAAATGTATATGTAGGGTAAAAGGACATTTATCAGGGTTCCCACGGAACCTCTAACTGCATTTTCCCTGAGTTTTCCAGAATCAGCAAATTTTTTCCAGAGTACTCAATACCCAGTACACTACTATTCTAAATATATTTTACGATGGCCTATGGTGCATCTGTTTTATCAGTACTATTACCGATCTGATATACAAAGGCTGTTGCAGAGAAGGTGAGACAGATTTTTTCCTGGCTTGGCAACACTGCCTATGGTTTTGGCACTAGTTATGTTGTGTAGGATGACTCATTCTGTTTCCGTAGCAAGTTGTCACATGTTGCGAAACCACGTTAGTGAGCAGCTGTGTTGATTTATGTGGAACGTGTTTCGTTTTCCCCTCCAGGTTTTTGTGTATAACATTGTTTTTTGCGATGAGTATTCAAGATGTACAGCGACATGCCATAAAATTTTGTTGGCATTTAGGGAAAAGTGCTGCGAAAACGTATGCAATGTTTCAACAGGCATATGCCGATCAAGACAGACTGAGTAGAACCACAGAGTATCGATGGCACAAGTTGTTTGAAGATGGGCGCGAATCAGGCGCATCCTAGACAAAGACTGTCCATGATTAACGATACGCTAGTGAATACGGTTGCATACCTCGCGGGCTTTTTTATTAGAGACATTTTCCCGCATCCAGCATACAGCCCGGGCCTTGCACCCTGCGACTTTTGGCTATTTCCACTTTTAAATGCCGCTTTATCTGGTCATCATTTCATGACGAACAAAGAAGTGATCACTGCAGCACAAGTTTTCTTCAGTTCGCTACCTGATGACGAATTTTCAAATACATTCACAAAGTGGCAGGAGCGTATGGACGCTTGCTTAGCTGTCAATGGTGCCTATTTTGAAAAAGATGTAAGTCTACTCCATATATGGTTGATTCTGAATAAAAATGTTGTGGTTTGTAATCTTTTGTTTCATTTTAATGATTCTTGGAGGGGTCCATGTACATGCTTGTCTTTTAACTGCTACACAGTCACAACTTTTTGAACTATTGTGCTCATTTTGGTCTCAATCGGCAGCTAATGAACCAAATTTTCAGCCTAGTACATTTGCTAGCCAATGGAGGTCACTGTTTTCCTATACAGGAATTAGTCTCACCTTCTCTGCGACAGCCTTTGTATTTATAAACACTCTGTAATTTAGTGCAATATTCTGCCACCTTGATATTTATTTTATGAATAAGAACATGTAATTAATGTTATGGGTTTGCAAAGTAAATGTGTAATGTGTCCTTTTCAAAGACAAAAATCCACCACAATCACCCGGTTATGTACAGTAATTAAGGAGGTGAATGAACCATTCATCGAACATTCAAGGAGCACTTTCAATTTTACATCAGATCAGTAGGCCAATTAGTAAATTTTGTGTATTACTTTATCAGTATGAGCCAATAACAAAACAAATTAAAGAATAAAATTATATCTTCATGCACTTAATTAAGGAGTAAGGTTTCTTTGGGAATTTTCATACTTTTTTTACAGTACACAAAATAAATTTCAAACACCGTCACAAACTTTGGGAGGTGGCTCATCATGTGGTGTTCAAAGTCATTGTTAATTGCTAATTGATCTACAGAAGTGATAGAACATTTTGTCTTTAGCTTTCATAATGGAATGGGACTGTTTAGCAGCCTCTAAGATAGGAAAGTCAGCTGAAATTTTCAGGATTCTCGAGAAGCTTCAAAGCTCCCAAGTGATTCAAGTATCGTACTGTCCAGCATTTCAGTGACACTGGAAAAGTGAAGGACTGACCCAGCCAGGTTTAGCCACATACTATAAGGACTGTGCAACTGGAAAAATCAGTGTACGGAAGCGTCAATGATGGTCTGTGAACTGACCAGTTCCAAAATGTCCATGTCTTGTATGTTGCAAAGTGACCTAGGACTGAAATCTTACAAACAAAATACAGACCACATTCTAGCCTCAGAAAGCAATAAACGCAAAGTGCCTACTGGATCATTAAGAATAAATCGGAACAGAAGAATTATCATGGAGGCAGCTTTCAACTTGCAGAATGACAGGTTGTATACCACAAGAAGTTAGTAGGGGGCACATTCTGCTTCAATCATGGTGTGGTGGGAAATGGGGCATTATGATAGCATCACTCAGCTCCTTTTCTGCAAAAAAGGGGTTAAAACATCAGCCTGAGTGTACCATGAGACAGTCCTGGAGACATGGTCAAGGATCTAAGAAATATTATTCCATTGCCAGGTGTAGTTTTCAGCAGGATTGTGCACCAGCTCATATGGCTCAAACAACCTGGCAGTGGCTTGAGACAAATGTGCTCAACTTTATTTCCCCTTCAGATGAATTATCTGGCAGTGCAGGCCTCAGTTCTCTGGAGTAGAAATCGTGGTCTGTACTTCAAGCCATGATTTGCAAGAAGATATAATGCAGTATTGTCACTTTGAACCACTATCTTGTGAAGGCAGTGGAAGATTTCCCCCTCGATACAGCCGTAATGCAATTGATGAGTGACCATAGAGACTTAGGTCCTATGTGCAGGTCAAAGGATGTTGGGTCATTTTGTGCTTTGTGTACATAATATATCCACGTAACACATATCCATAGGATATAATATCTTAAAAGTATACTCTTGTTATTTTATTCAGAGCTTTGAAATGTTTATATGGTAAGACTGGGTATGTTAGTAGAATACTTTCGGCAAACAGAAGATTATACAGGGTGTCTACCAAAACAACAAATCCAAAATTCTTGATTTTTCATGACTTTCTCTTGACCTTTTTTCTTTATTTTTAACATTTATTTAATCGCCCCCTACTTAGGTAAAAAAAAAGGTAAAGTGCTCCCCTGTGCATAGCACCATGCCATGAAGGCTTATAGGGGGTGTGGGGGTAACACCCCACACTTTCTTGATCCAGTCGTGAGTGGGGGTGATGTGATCAGCATCACGCTCCTGACCACCTTTACCCCCCAGGGTTTCCCCCAGGTACCCATGTTATTCGACGCTGGGTGGGCGCCGGGGCCGCTTCCATCGTTAGAAAAGTTCCCGGATTTGAACCAGCCGGGGATCGAAACCGGGACCTTTAGCATGGTAGTCAGACGTGTTACCGACTGAGCCACCGCCCCTACTTAGGTATAGTTGGAAATTAAGAAAATGTATATATGTATTTAAAAAAAAACAAAAAACTCCTGCCCCAAGGCCGGTTAGGATGAAAACTGAAGCAGTACTTTAAGAAGAGATTTAAACTTGCTTTAATTATTAATGCATGTAAAAATTATTACTAAATAATAAAGTGCACAAATCTTAACCACAACTCAATACAATTATAGATTTTCAAATATTCAATTTTATCAAATCCCAGTAAAAATAGCATAATTTCTTGATTTTTCTTGACTTGACCTATCCGTTGATTTCTTGACTGGTAGACACCCTGTTATAATATCAATTAATCTGTGATGCAAACTAAACATATATCTAAAGCCTACATCTTCAAACTAGTTAATATAAAGCAAGTTAGTGAAGTTAGAATTATTAGTACAAGAACGAGCATATTTTAGTCCTTCAGATGTGCTTCATTGGGACTCAATATTAATTAGATGATTTTCCCCAAGTTTTTTCTTTTTTTCAAATTCCCTGAGAATTCCAGGTTTTTCCAGGTGTGTGGGAACCCTGATTTATTCATGTTGTTTACCTACTGGAGAGCAAATCAGAGGCACCCCCTCCTGATGCCATCACTATAACGTGTATACACAGTTCAGTTACTATCGGATTAAGAATTATAGATACTAGAGTTTGGACTTCAATTAAAAATTAACCTACAAAAAACGAGTTGATATCAAAATTTAGCTTATTCAATTCTGTGTTAATCTATGCACAGAGTGATGTCCGTGGAAACAGCAGGCTGTCACTGCAAGTCGGTACTGCATGCATGTTGCCACTTTCCTGTACATCTTTACTCCGTTGAATAAAAATCTGTATAAAATCGGTTTTGCAATGTGAATTGACAGTGATAATGGATTTTAAAAACAGGACTAACCAATACTAAGAAAAAGTTGTTTTGCAAAATTGATAAGAACGGTTTCTAGGCAAATTTTAAAAATCTGAAAATTAAGAATTGTTTTTAAAACCGTTCTGCTTGCACCATACTAAAATTTCATCACAATTGGACCACCCTTTTTTTTATATAGAATTTCAAAGAGAGCAATCGTTTGCAAAATGTTTTTAAAAAATGGCTCTTTTTTTGTTTTCACGGCGATAAAAAATAGCAGGCATACTCGAAAAAAAATTGTTAACATAGATTAATGCAGAATTGAATAAGCTAAATTTATTTTACAATTTATGTAACTCGTTTTTATGTAGGTCTACTGGTTAATTTTTAATTGAAGTCCAAACTCGAGTATCTATAATTTTTAATCCAATAGTAGTTCTATATTTAATCTTTTTTCCTACATCAAGTGAGATAACTTTAATGATCTCACAAAAGTTGTAACGATTTTACCTCCAGCCTGTAAAACTTTTCAGTTCTTCTTCAACTGCTTCTTTTTCTGGTCGCTTTGGTGTTTCTAATTGTGATTCCCACTCTGTGTAGACCTGCAACATCCTTTTCTCTGCAGCCACACTGCGGAAATAAGGTCTGCGGCAAGGCTTCAAGGGTAGATGTGATGCTACGAGCCGAACAATACTTCTGTGCCTGCCAAACTGCCTTAAGGGACTGAAATATAGAAGTACCTAGAACAGAATGAGTTGGGTTAGTACAGTGGAGCTAATGCATTTGCAAAATGAAATCATGTCTCTCGGACAAGTAGTCCAAGTAAATGACACTGACACCTTCACAGAGCCTTAAAACTTATCAAATTCTAATGGATATCGGATCCAGTATTTAAGATTCAGATAGCAGATTCAGAATGATGAAAGTTTGATCCATGTTGCATGGATATTTTGAATTCTGGTATTTTCATTCTTGACAAAAAATCTGTAGCAAAATAAAATTGATAAAATAACATGGAGCAAAAGCTAAAGAATATTAACTACTACTCCTTGGCCTGTCCTCCAAAAAAAAAAAAAAAAAAAAAAAGGCTTCCATGGAAATTTTGGGGAAAAATTAGAGGACTGGGAAGCCTGAGGATGAATGGTGAACAGTTCATGCCTTAACAGGATTTAAATCTAGGACACAAGAGATTATGGTGCACTACAGTAACCACTCAACCACTGGCTTGGTGGCTGAGCACATAAAGTGGTCGAATTTTGATCTCACCACCGAAGTTTCCATGTTTGAATCCCAGCCTGGCATGGGTGTTCTTTGAGAATGGTCCCTTCATCAACATCATCGCCCATCCTCATCTTCGTGATTAGCCGAAAGTGGCAGAAAAGCAAAATAAAATAAACCCAATCAATCAATCCAAGTGGTGGGAACACAAAAATTACAGAGGCACAATATAGATAAAAAGGAAGATATGTATATATGATAAATGAAGATGGAAGAAAGAGATAGTAAAGAAAAAAACATGAACAAGATTGGAGAGAAGAAAACTTGAAAACATGAGGAAAAGTAGATTGATTAAATGGAGCAAAATAATAATAATAATTATAATGTTAGATTTTACATCAATGCTAACCAATCTGAAGAATGAAGGATCTGACCTGGAGATATATTGTATGCTCAGGGTAGGGTGTCCACCAAAATAACAAATCCAAAAATTTTCATGACTTTATCTTGACCTTTTTTGATTTTCTTAACCTTTATTGAATTGACACCTACTTAGGTAAAGTTGGAAATTAGCAACTAAGTAAATATTTCTTATTTAATGAAGAGTCCAAACAAAAAGGCTGGTTAAGATGAAAACTGAAGTTGTACTTTAACAAGAGAATTAGACTTGTTTTAATTGGGAATGGCCACATTACATTATTCAAGATATTTTTAAAAACTTCACACATAAAATACTGTAATTTTTAAGAAACAAAAACTGAACAAATCTTAACCACAACTCAATACAATTTTAGATTTCCAAATATTCATAATTCGCTGGGAAAGCTTGCATGTGATAGGATAGATGTAGACCTGAAATATAATAAAGCCAAGCAGCTATCACTCAGTCCACTGCCTAAATTATCATCATTTTGTATTTTGCAGACTAGCGAGGCTCCGGCATCTGGGCTCATACCCACTAAAATACCCAGTGCGGCTCGTGTTGTGTCATTCATTCTATGTTCGTGATTTTCCTTCATCCATCTCATCTCATCCATCTTTGCAATTAGCCAAAATGGGCAGAAAAGGGAAGTAAAATACACTAAATCAATCACTGTGAAAGCAAAAATTCTTGACCACAAGCATAATTTCTTGACTGATTTTTTCTTATTTTACATAACTTTTCTGCCACTTTTGGCTAATTGCAATGATAAGGTCACTCACACAGAAACACCCACACTCGGGCCAGGAACCCGTACAATCAATTCAAAACAAACACGAGAGAAGTGTCAGTCATTCTACTAAAAAGCTTTTTCTTATATGTTTAATTCTACTCACTTCTTGATGAGCTCTGAGGAGTAAACCATCTAATCTTGTTATTTCCAAGCACATTCTTGCCATATCTTGAAGATCCACAATAAGTTCATGAAAAACTTCAACTGCCAAAGTAAACACTTGTTGCCCTCCCTCTGACATGTTTTGGTAGGTTCACTATATCTTGAAACCAATGCAATATTGTAACCTGAAAACCAACAAGGATAATCAAGACTGGATCAGCATCACGGCCCTGACTGCCTTTATCCCCCAGGGTTTCCCCCAGGTACCCATGTCATTTGACGCTGGGTGGGCACCAGGGCCGCTTCCAACATTAGAAAAGTTCCCGGATTTGAACCCAGCGGGGATCAAACCCGGGACCTTTAGCATGGTAGTCATATGCGTTACCGACTGAACCACCGTGGCCACTATGCACAGAGTAGCTAAAGTTCAATTTATGAATGTATCCATTATTATTATTATTACATGTTCTCAAGTCAGTATTGAGACTTTCTTGCTGTTCTTACAGTGTTGCCAAGTTGGCCCTTTTGAGTACGTACTCAGCCCCAAAATTCAGCAAAAGCTACAAATCTAGCCTTTTCAGTAATGAAATGTTTTTTGGTATTTTCAGTAAAGTAAACTGCAAAGAAGAATTCACTTAACCGACCCTCCTCTGCACCTGCAAGCTCGTCCTGCGACGCCTCTTGGAGAGCAGGTAGCAAGTGCACATTGTCACTTTATCCCCTTGTTTCTGGTTTTGGTATGCTGTGTAGCCCGAGGCGAATTACGGATAGCGTCGATTCCAGAAAATGTGAATGTTTGTTCAGTTGCATTGCATCTGAATGGACTTGGTTTACAAAGCCCCCCCCCCCCCTTCCCCCTGGAGACCAATTCTAGCTACGGGCCTGACAGTGAGGCTCGACCAGAGACTAGTTTGTGCGTGCGGCCGTGTGTGTGTGTGTGAGTGTGCGTGTGCATATATATGAAGGAGCAATATGCCGAAAATGTGTAATGCTTTTGTGTAATCTACTGAACCACAATTTACGGAGGAAATAAATTATTTAAGGTAAGAAAATTTAATATAGTTGAGTGTATGCCCCTCATCTTCACAGTTGATTAGTTGTGGTTCTTGAGTTTCAGAAATTTTGCACCAAAACACCCAAGAACCAGAACCAGATGGTTTTTTTTTTCAGTACGCAGCCGAACCTTTGTAAATCTAGCCCCTTGGATGTGAATTTTAGCTCCATTTTGGGTTCGATTTAGCCCATTTTTCTCTCGTGCTGTTGGCAACACTGTGTTCTTAGTACTTTAAATCTAATCAAATGATAATAATTTTAGTGTTATATGTGTATTTCTGTGTTTATTTCTCTTAGCTCAACAAAGAGGACATAACTCTAACGAAAGGCACCTGTTTCTTCATTTTCCCTATTTAAGAAATGTTTATTGTGACAATTGAAAAGAATTGTGTAATTGTGGTCTATTACCTGCCTCGAGCATTCCAGCATTAAGTGCTTGACGGTAAAAATTTACTATTCCACAAACACCTGTAACTTCTTAGTTTCGTCACTTTTAACATTCGTACTTACCTATCTGCTTCGCGGAACATTCTTTAATGTGTATTCACGTTTTTTTGATGAAAGTAATGTCAATTGTTCATTTTACAAGTACTTCTTTATTTGCGTTGTCTCGATAGAATATGACACAGTATGGCACGTACACCTTCGTACATAATCCCGTGTCATGCTTGTGTTTTGTCGATATTAATTCGTTATCCAGTGTTTCCAACCTTCATAACCCAAAAAACACTCTTGAAGAAAGCTGATGTAATTTAATATTTTTTTCACATTTTTTTTACTTCTTCGCATTGTTTTACGAACAAAATTTTAACTATGTTTGCCTAACCTAACCTAACCTTGCCGGACATTGTTCATGGGGCTATTCGTGAATGGTTTTTGGGACTATCCGTAATTGGTTTGTGGGGCTCCCGGTATGAATTTCACCACGCATCCACGACACGTCATGTTCGTATTTTTGGTTGGGAACACAGACAGTTGGAAACACTGCATCCTAATGGACATCAACAAAACACAAGCACGACGCGTGATGATCTACAAAGGTATACACGCCAAAGGGTTCTTTTTCAACAAAAAACATGAATTTCCGCTATGATACATTCCCACATGACGGAAAACACCTTCCAGATATTAGACAATGCTACAGGAACTAATTACTGTAAGTAGTTTCGGTAAAACTTTGATAGCGTCCCAACAGATTTCTTCATTTTAACACAAGAAACTACTTACCGAAATGAGTTTCTGTAGCATTTAGAAGTTCTTGTTGGTGTTTTCTGTCATCGAGAAAACCGATGTTGTCCGTATATGCTAAATCGAACGAAAGGAGTGCTAATGGAACCTAACCTAACCTTGTAGGCATACCTCATCCCCGTAATAGTTTGTGGGGCTAACATCAATGGTTTGTGGGGCTATCCGTGGATGGTTTTTGGGGCTAACGTCAATGGTTTAATAATTACTCTTTATGTCAAAATTTGAACTTTTTTCGTGAAAAAAGCAAAATAGTACCTTGAAGTACCTAGACTCTACTTTACGTTCTTATTATTGCCTTGTGGTAACCGATGGGAGTTAACAACACTACCGGCTCGCCTCTGTGTCCGCATTGTGAATGTGTGTGCTTTGCTTGTTTGCGTTCTGCATGGTGATTGCTTCTTTGCCTTCGCTGTGCGTGTGTGTTGTAGATAGTGTAAAATAAGTTTATCCCCAGTAATAATTTAGTGCATCGTTCAGAACCGTGCTTGCAGACAGCCGGCATCTCTTCGGGTAAGTACCATTTTCTTTCACGTTAGCCACAAAAACCATGCACAGGTAGCCCCACAAACCATTCACGTTAACTCCAAAAACAAAAAAAAACATGCACGGGTAGCCCCACGAACCACTCATGGGGACGAGGTATGCCTACGAGGTTAGGTTCCATTAGCACTCATTTCACCCCTAAATATGTGCTTCATCGGAAAATTTCCTCAGTACGATCAATTACGCATATTCGGACAAGATCAGTTTTTATCGATTTCCTCCTCCAGATAATTTTTCCTCGCTTTGGGATTTACGTTGTTGAATTTCTTATACAATAACCTTTCCAACGATATATGACATGTATTCCTGAGGAAAAGGACGTAAACTAAAGTCTTACCAAAGAATCTTTCGCAATGCAGAATAGGTACGTACGAATGTTAAAAATGACGAAATAAACGAATGAGAGGTGTTGGGAAGCTATCGAAGTTTTACCGTAGTTTCTTGTGTAAAAATGAAGAAATCTGTTTGTGGAATAGTAAATTAGTACCAAAAATTGCATTCGTAGCATGATGAAATCGCAATAAAACAAAAGGAACTTGGGCCTTAATTTGAGATGCATGCCTTACAGATACGTTCTTACCATTCACAACTGAGCTTAAAAGATAAAAGCAAATATCTCATGTGAATTAATGGATTTCCATTCCAAATGCATTTTCGTAATTCACCGCTTGTTTGACATTGACGTGGAGTAAAAGCTATTGCACGGACAACTCAGCAGCTCTAAACTCCAAGAAATTGTATTATGTTCTATCTACATTTCTTCCCTGATTTTATGAAATAACATTCTGTTTCATTCTTATAAAATAATGTGGATCATTCTTATATATGAAATGTGTATGGATACTTCATATTTCTTATTTATTCAGTTTGAATCTTCTCTATGATTTAGGTCTCTCCTCTTTACATCTAGGTACCGGTAGAATAAGCAAATTATCATACTGGTCGGCACGTATTTAAAACCTGGATTAGATGAGATTGGTAGACGCTTATTACCATGAATTGCAGTTTCTAATATTTATCCACAGTGATAACCATGTGAAATATATCAATTGGCGATTTTTAAAACTCAGATTATTAAATAAGCCCTATGCACGAATGTTCAGAGCATAGTGGACAATTTGCGGATTCATACTATTTTCTTTTTTGAAATGTAAATCGCGATTCTAACTTTTTTTTTGTAAGAAATATCATCGTAATTTTGAAATATTGTCCAGCACAAGTGTTTTATGAATTCGTGCACAATAAATGTGAGTACAAAATAATCTGACGCATATAGTGATTTCATTAATTTAATAAGTGGATATAACCACAGAGCCAAACACGTAAAAAAATATTTATTTGGCCTCGCCGATGGCTCTTTTCATAATCATAATAATAATACTGTTTATGGTTAGTGTGAGTGATTTAACTTCCGAAACGTAAATGTAAGTTCCTCTATGATTGTACCTTTGAGTGCATAAACGTCACGGCCTGGTCCGGTTTTTTTTATCTATTTGTATTATATATATTCTTTGGGCATGTAAATTTATTTTGCAGGCATTTTTTTTTGTTGTTATTTGATCAATTCTGTCAATAAGATAATTAATTTTTAGAGTCAAATTCATTTCTAGGTGTGTAAAAACATCATAACCCAGCTTCATTATTGGATTGGATATATGTTAAAGATAGGCTATTGTAAATTTAAATATTTTACAAGGAAGAAGATATAATTACAGACAAGAAATATCATCTGCCTCAACTAATACCTACCAGAACTGGAGTCTGAGTTATACGTACATACAGTTCGTTATTGAAGTTCACCACAATATGTTCACATTGTTCTTACCCAGTTTGCTATTTGTGTCTTTCAAAACAATATATTTATTTTGTTTCTTCTTTTCCAGATTAAGAATGGAGGATGCAACTCAAAGGACAATTAACACCCTTAGATCATACAAATTACTGGCTGCTGATCCACAAAAGAAAGCCATCCTATTAAAAGTAAGATTTAAAAAATGCCTGTGTGGAACTAGGATTAGGAAGTAATTAATAATTATAATTAAGAATCAAAGCGTTCGAAGATTAATATGGAACAAGGATGTACCTATGAAATGCAAGAAGGAAATATATATTACATACTTATACTATGTAGCAATAATTATGTATGGAGCAGAGACTTGGACAATGACAGGGACATAAGAAAGATGCAGGCAGTGGAGATGAAAATTTTAAGGAGTATATTGGGAAAGACTAGAAGGGATAGAATGACGAGATCCAACAGACAGTGGAGGTAGTGAAGCTCCAGGACAGATGAGATGATTCGGACACATGCAGATGATGGATGCAGAAAGACTACCAGTAAGAGCATATAATGCACAAAGAGTGGGAATAAGGCCAAGGGAGAGACCAAGATGTCTGTGGAAAGAGCAGATAGTGGAGAGTGTTAGGAGAAGACGACAAGATTGGAACACCGTGGAAAGAGAGGAATGGAGGAAGACCAGAAGAAAATGGAGAGGCTTGACTTCTATGCTGACCCAGACACGGCGAAGGATGATGATGATTTTACAGAATTAAAGTTTTGTACGTTGAACATATTATATTTATATTCAAATACAAGAAACATCAGTAGTGGCTGTTAACCCACTATAACCCCTTCGATTGTTATGTTGATTTTTTTTAATCAACAGATTTCGATGTTTTACATAATATATGTCAGGTGTAACGACCCTGCATGGTTGCCATTCACTTATTATTAAGACCTTGCATAGCCCCTATATTCTTTTTAATTTCGGATTAGAATTGTTTAGAATTGCAGAGTCCTGCGTGGCTCATTATTAATTGTATTGTCTGTATGCACACAGTTTTAGTTTATTATGACACGTGCATCTAGTGATTTTTCCATTAGTGATTTCTCAATGTCCAATCTTGATAATTTTCAGTACGGAGTTTGCTATATGTAAAAAAATGAGTTAGCAACACGTACTTGTATTTAATGTTTTCACTACCCATGCTCCACCGCGAGTATAAAGCCAGCGCAGCAAGGCTGGAAGCTCAGTTGGCTTCCTGATGTCAACAGGCAAACATCCAGGGTTAACTGGCCTCCCAGCCTGAAGACTACTGAAGCCATCCCAGAAGGAAGGACGCAGAAAGAAGAAAGAAGATGAGCCTAGCAGCAACCTTCCTACCTGGTCCACTCGCTTCAGCTGATAGGTGCTCAGGTTCTACCTGCCTGGCTTGACTGGGAGCACCCGGACCTTCCTTTCTAACCTGCCATCCCTGCATAGGTGCCGTGGAGTAGAGTCCAGCGCAGATATTTCTGCCGTGCGATGCGCGAAACAACTAAAGAAGCAGTGTTGCTAATGGAGCAGATAGAAAAATCGCTGTAGTGCGCCGATGCACAGCTGTTACGTGCAACAATAAAATTAGAGAATTCAGGTCTATCTAACGTTGAGTTTTAAACATCATGCATTATACCAGGACTAGGATTAATATGTACTAACAAGTGGCTTTGTATGTAGCTACATACATATGGACTAAAAATTCGCAAAATGTGAACTAACACATAAGTAAAATTACCAAGAATGCTGCAAAGAAGACTTCTTCATACGATTCCTTATTTGAGTGATTTCAAACAAAATAAAAAAAAATATATATATATTATTTTTCATTGCATTAATGCACTGGTGGCGTTCTAACTTTTCACTCCCAAAACCCGTATACACTGGTATGGAACTGCAACGGCAGATAATAACATGCCAACGTGTTAAACCGCTACAATTGCACCATTTGTTATGAACCAGGGCCGGCGCTAGTCATTTTGCCTCCCTGGGAGGTGGCGGCAGATGCCGCTCTATTTCCCCCCCCCCCCCCTCCGGTCATTACGCAGCAACGGAAAATTGAAAATCAATATATTCCTAACTAAAACATCAAAATATAAAATAAATAATGAGACTTCTTATGCTATTTCAATACTATTCAGCGCAAAAGAATATCTCGCTCGATCACAGTTTTCAATAGGCTTATTTTTTTCTTCTCTTCAAATTTTGCCACTCTGGGCGATGGCACGGTTCGCCCTCCCCTTCCGCCGGCCCTGCTATGAACTTGGTCACCCATCAAAGCATGGCAATTTTAACACAGAAAACAATATGTATCGCATTAAGCAGCAAAAATGACAGCCTCCTCTATGCAATTTCTACAAGAACACGTGCCGGAGCCAGAGTTGAAATGATGTTGGAGCCACATAATTTATTTATTTTGAATAATTCCAAAATTATGAAATATGAACAATTTGTGAATTAAACCTGTTGAAATATGTAAAATTAAGTATATTTTCCTTAAATATGTAAAAGTAAGTATTTATTAAAGTTATTGGGATGCTAACACCATGACTGGCTTCCTCCTTCATGAACTCGTGCACGTTGCTTAGAATTTCCCGAGCTTGGCTATGCAAGGTTTTTGATTTCAACTTCGACAGAACTGGAGGCATTATGGAATTTAACGTTCATTAGCAAACACACACTTTTACATACACACACGCAATACACGCACACAACGTCAAACCGGTCAAATACTTAGTATAAAATAAAAATATGGTGCTTCCAATCCAACAAAACTCACCGCCACTTTACCTGCCTTTCCCCTTCCGTGACAGAAATAGTGCTTCATTATTACAGTTGGCAACACTAGTTACTAGCTAGCCAATGAACATGCACTACATAAAAGAAGCAACCACTACGCCGTGCTATATTGCCACATTACCGTCCCTACCGAACGGTGGGAACCGCGAGCTGGAGCGCTATTCAATTGTTTTCAATGATGTTTGCGCGAGTGTGTCCAGGAATGGAATGACAATATGGCAACAGTAGCGAAGGTTTTCGAGCAGGGTAGAACACGTGATGCTAAGAGAGAGGGAGACGAAACGAAAATTTGTTTCTACGCAACGGCAAATTTATGTGTGATGCACTCTAGTTGGGTAGAGCAAGGGATTTGTAGTAAAAATCTCAACGTCTGTCGTAGGTTCGATTCGCACCACCGGCAAAAGAACTTTCACCTGAAGACTAAATAAGAGGTGCTCTCTCGAAATGTAGTGTTAGATAAGGATAGTTTAAAGCACTAAACAATGGATAATGTCCCAGTAACATTGCATGCTAAAGTAGAACCATTGTCACTAACATTCAGAAAATTATTAAGTGAGTGTGACTTTCTCTTGGTTGTTTTTGTGGTGTTAAAACGTGCCATGAACTATCACCTTTCTTAATATCATATTTGTTTATTGACAACCATCTCTGCCGTTCCTGCTTTGTTGATAATGTATTTTCAGCATTGTTTTTTATTGCAGGATGGGACAAGTTTGCAGTTCCTCGCCTATGTTTTGGACAGTAGAAATGAGGTGGTAGTGAGCGAATCATTGGAGACGATTCGTTTGTTGGCTCAGAGAAGTGAGGATCACCCGTTCCTTCTGGCAACTTTTGGTGTGCTGGAGGCCCTGGAGAGTTTGCTTCAGAAGTAAGGAATGTTGAATAGTTTTAATAGTGTATTATTCTTAGCCAGTGACGGATCCAGGAATGGCGCTTGGGAAGTCCTTTCTGACCATTATTTACAAAGATTTTTTATTAACAACATATAGTACTATTCCATATCTACATGATGAAAAAAAAGAGTTACTGGGTTCGAATTCTGGATAAGTAAAGGATGATTATTATTTTCTTCCGTCATTATGATATCTTTCCTGTGTTGTGATAAACCTAACGATATAGAGATATGATGAAAAGTGGGAAAGCAAACAAACAAGGACATTTTGTCCAGAATCATGTTGTCCTGTTGGGCCAGGAGAATGTAAAGCATTAGGGTCGTTTTTTATTTTTGAATTTTGATTTCAAGTGTAGTACCAGAAGATCTCAATAGGGATTAGGAACAAATAATAATAATAATAATTGACATTCACTATTACAATATTTACAAAATATCCATAATAACCATTCATAATGTTCTACATTCATGAACTAAAATATAGCTTACATAAACCATATCAAGATACACATTAAATATAGATTAAATAGAATGTATGCAAAAACCTAGTCCAGGCATTTAGGAGGGGTGATTGCTGCTCTCCCTGTGGATCCGTGCCTGTTCTTAGCCCTATATGAACTAGAGTCTGTTAGGCAAGTAGTTTGCGTTTGATTTTTGAAGTTGCCACTTTCAGTGAGTATACAGCTCACAACATATGATGGCTAATGTCCATGCAGGCAGAGGGAGAAATGCTGCAGGGGACAGGGCCTTGCTAGTGGCCATGCCTTCGCTAAAAGGAGCTTGAATACAAGGGATGTGGATTGGCTGCTGCTGTCGCATGACACTCTACTGTTTACGTGCATGTGTGTTCGTCAGCTATTGTATGTGGCAAGGTGTATAGACTGGCCATGCATGATGATCTACAGTTTGCAAAATGACTCACTTGCCTTTCTTGTTTTGCGTGCACTGAAAGGAGATCTGTTGACCACTCAGCATATTCTGTCCCTCTGCATTTGAACCACGAAAGTCAGGAAGAACAGATATCTACCTTTCGTTTGGGTCAAGGGCCTTTGTAAATCTATCAATACCTTTCTAAATCTAACAATACAGTGTGAAACCAAAAATCATGTTACGATGGTTTAGTTTGATTTTATTTATTTTACCCCACTTTTGGCTAATGGTTAAGATGAAGATGAATTGTGATAAGATAATATGAATGAAAGGACAATGACAAACACAAGAGGACAACACGTAACACGAGCCCTGCATAGGATTATCTGGATGTGAATCCAGACACCATAGCCTTGCTAGTCTGAAAAATGCATTCCAGGGTGGAAGGGAAGTTGACATTTGGGTGTTTTAGAAAGGGTCCACCTTGCATCCCATGTTATGATGGAAAAGTGCATTCATTTGTTGGTTCAATTGCCACATCCCCGCTTTGCAACACAAACTGCAAATGTTATTAATCTCTTAAATAATTTTTAATCAGCACCAGAATGAATAATAATATTTTATGTTTTTAAGGCAGTGGTATTTGGTCTTTATTAATTGAAGTGTAAATTCACAACTAAGTTTTCAACTTTAGCAAGTAGGCATTAGGGGGCCAAACAGTGCCTGTGTTATCAGAGTCCAATCTCAAACGCTGCTGCATGATACTCTGTAACTTCTGAAATAATAGCACATATCGTGCATTAAATTTCAAGTGGTACGTTATAGTACTGATACAACTTGTATTGGTAATATTCAGGGGTAGAAAGACTTAAAATAATTCAGGAGCCAGCTTTTTTTTGGGGGGGGGGAGAGGCAAATATGGCCCAAGAGAGCTATGAATCAAACTCAAAAAAAGCTGCACATTTTAAAGCATGATCCTAAAACATTTATTTTATTAATTAATACAAGATTGGATTAAAAGTAATTAATTCTTGTGCCGTAGTGGCCTTCCTAAAGAAGGCTCTACCCGTAACAGCATGAATAGCTACGCAATACATTCTAATGTATAGCCGACTCTACCATATCACTGCAGATTTTAAAATGCAGTTAGCAACACTGCAAAAATATGTAATGACATATTTATTATTCTGATTTAATGATAGAGAAAATGCATAAATGTTAAAAAGCACATACGCAAATGTAATCTAAATTTCCACAAGCAAACTTGATATTAAAAAATATATATTTTTTAGAACTGAATTTGAAAATTTTCAGGCATGATAGCGATGCATTTTCCTACCCCTTGTAATATTAATAAATTGGTGAAGGAATGAGACCAGTACTTGTATTGTCCATTGCTATGTAAATTACAAAATTGTTAATGGGACTACTCCAGGACTGATTATGTGATATATGAGCTCAGATTTTTAAGATATCATGTGAATTGTGTTTTTTTATATTCATTAAAAAATTACCAGAAGAATTTTGTACTGAATCGTAGGTTGGCGATAGAAATATCAGATTGGTAAAATTATTGCAGCATGGATGTCCGAAAACGTAACATTATATATTTCACACATTTAATTTTACTTTAGTCACAGTAATTTATGCTAGTAGAAAGACATGGCAGAAACATGATAATTTCAAGCTGAATAGGTGTTTTTTTGAGGGGGAAACAATATTATGGGAAATGCTTCATTTACACACACACACTCACTCACTCTCCCCTGGAAAAAGTCCTGCAGACCTCCATATTGGGCACTACACAAATATTCCTTTATCAACCTATTACAGTAAAGTACTGATTATCCTGTTTTATTCCTAACCTATGTACATTTAAAGCCAGGTCATTTCTTTGTTATTGTCATGAGGTTATGCAAATCTATTTCTGCATTCATCTGTTGCTTCATAATGCTTATCTTTTCCTCTAGGTCAACAAATTTCTCTGACAGAACCATGTCTTTGGCAGGGGTATTGTGTAGAGTACTCCAAAAATCAAAGTCTGATACCTCAGTTTGCAGCATTCCAAGTGCCTCGTCATCAGTTCTCAGAGAAACACGCCATAAAAGATATACTGCCTTGGAAGGGACTCAAGTCACCAGACATGTTAGAACAAAAGCACATGTTATCAGTCTTCACATTCATGGACTGCATGCAGTATGTATACCTTAAGTTATTAATTGAACTATGTACTTGCATGGATGTCCATTTTATTAAACCCACCAGCCTAGTCTACACCAAAGAAGACAGCTGAAGTAGCCATCTTGTTGAAGTTTGACAAATGCTTTGACTAGGCAGGGAGCTTTCAACTTTAGCAAGTAGGCATTAGGGGGCCAAGCACCCTAAACAGGGGTCCCAGATTATGTCCCCCTGAGAAAGCACTTCGCACTGTGGTTTGGTTTTATTTTAAACCGTGGGTCCAGTCCCTATTAGTCTATATGAGCATAAAGCATACTTGAACTCGTGTCGAATGAAGTTGTGCTCTTGACAGTAGCATTTCACAATTTATATCCACATTGCGGAAATTTCTTATGATAATTCCACTTCCAATTCTGCAGTGATGATTTTGATCGTAGTAGAAAGTTTTTACAGTATTTTCAAGAATTAATTTTATATTACCTATTCAAAATATGTTTTCATATAACTTTTATGCAATGTTATATTTTTTTCACTTCCAAAAAATTGTTAGACAAAAATTCGTAAAGTGTAACATATTATATCTCTGTGGAAAGAGAACTTGATATTGTAAGTCCTGTCCACAAAGGGTTAAACAGTTTTTTTTTATTCCTGGAAGGTTTTGTTAACTTATCTTAGGTTTTGTTAACTTGTGAAACTGTATGCTTTGTAGGCCCATCAGTGTCATAGTTTTGCACCGACAATGATGCTACATTCTTTGACCCATTTCACATATACCAGACATGCACCAGTGAGAATATTGGCTGGTGCAACAACTGTGGCTATTGGTTGGCACTGTCAACCAGTGCCACATGTAGGTGTCATTGTAACATATGTATAACAGGTCTGGTGATTTTAATAAAGTGGATATTCAGTGTACTCATTAATTGAAAGATTTTGACCTTGAATATATTTTAATCCATTGGTGGTGTGCTGAAGACATGAATTTAGTTTTGAACTAACTTGTTAAAATCATTTTATAAGCTTTGGATGAGGTCTCTCTACTGATGTCTAAATTTTTATCAAATGTAAATTTATTGCCCTACAAATGTTGACAACATTATACATGTGCATGCACATGTGGATGGATGGATGGACATACAGAATGATTTACTATTTCGGCTATTTTCAAATGGGTCAGTAGTAACTAAAATATTTATAATTTATTTCAATTTTCATAACTTTCCTAAGTTCTGGTATATCCACTGTGTGCCAACACTGCTTAGTTCAGTTTAAAATATTTATGGAATTGTGTGTTTAATCTATTAACTGTATTTTTCATTCTGTTCTAAATTGAGCCTGTGTGTTTTATTATTAGAAAATGTACGATTATTTTGGGCCTCCCCGATGGTGCAGTGGTAGCATCATTGCCGTTTAATCAAGGGGTCCCGGGTTCAATACCTGGTGGAGGCACATAGTGGTTCGGATCCCACTTTAAACTGTAGGTCCAGTCCTGATTAGCCTTTCTGTGTATAATGTGGACTTAAAGCAACAAATTCAATTAATCTATAAGATTATTTTATAAATATAAAGTTATTTAACATGCCAAATATTTTTGTAACACACATGCAATTTCCATCCGTAATTGAGCCAAACTGCATTGACCAGCCTCTTAAAGAAGGAGGTCCCCTTTAGTTTTTTAAAAAGTTTTTGGTTGGTTGTCCATCCTTCAATGTGTAAATAAAAGAGGATGAAATCATAATAAAAAGTGAAGAAATAAATGCGAAAATGTAACAGAAGTCAACAAGCCCATCAGTCTGAAGTTGCATAAAAAGTGAACTTATTAAATGTATAATAATATCGGTCCCTTGATTCTGATCAGTGAACCTCCATTGTTGTGAAACTATTTATGATTATGAATTTCTCAAAATCAGAAATGAATGGCAAAATATAGTAGTTTTTCATCGTAGTAATAGTAACAAAATGGCAGAATGTTGCATTTATGGATATATCAGATTGATAATTTTACTGACTGACTATCAAACAATGTGCCCATTCTCTAATATTTGTGTGAATAAAATATGCCCATTGGTAACTAATCAAGCAAATCACAATCTCAATACTAAAGGTTCCGGGTTCAAGCTTTGGTTTGAGCATGGGTTACTGTCCATGAGTACACACTCTAGTGTAAATCAGAAGCTGTTTTCAATATTCACACATACAGTGGCGGTCCCTCCATGGAACAGAGGGAACAGGCTGTTCCCTCCTACTTATCGCCCATTGAAGCTATTTTAATTATCTATATTAACATAATAAAAACACTTCTTTCTCCCGAAATCAACACGCCGAAGTAAACTTTCACCTTGACTGGACGTTTGTTTACTTCACCTACCCTCGTCGTTCCACCCTCTAGTGCCTGACGCCGAGTATTTCCGACCACGCGCGAAGGTAAATGATCCTCATGGTCCCACTTCCCACCAGGGAAGCTGAACTCTCTAGCTGTTCCCTACAAGAGACAGCGAATTCGTTTTCCTTCGAGTTTTTGCTATGTGCTAAAGTTTAATTGCGTCGTAGTGATAGTTTTGATTGTAGTAAGTCTATAGTTTCCTAATCTCATTGCAAAATTGCATCTGACATTCATAACGAACTGGAAAAATCTTCTACAGTTAATCGTCTGCTAAATGCCTTGGCTAAATGCTGCGAAATAGCTTCCGAGGGAACAGCTCGAATCCACCTGTTCCAACAGCCCCAAGACCACGCAGAGGCAGGACAAGAAAGGGGAATGTTGCGAGCGTAGGGTTGAGAATGTTGTATGATCGACTGGCTGAAGACGAAAGCCTTTTTTAGTTCATTGAACTTTACAGAAAAGACAGCAAACAAAACACCTACCCTAATCGAATTAAAAACAAAAACGAAATCGTACACAAGGCATTTTATAAAAAGTTACTACAACTCTGTTAAATGATTAACTGGATACTCTTCCAGTGGCAAATTTTTGTTGTCCTTGTTTGTTCCCGAGAAGGGAGTTCGGAACAGTTCGGGTTTTGTCACAATTTCTACAAATCTAGCGGACGTCATGAAAAAACTCGGCCATCTGAATGCCATCATTGCATTGAAGACGTTTGAATTACAAGAATGCTCAACTCTACAAAAAAGTCAACTTAATCTACAAATAGAGAGATGAAGCATAAATTGCTTTTATTATTATTTTCTTTGTTGCGCATCAACAATTTTGTTTTTAATGTTATTTTTACATTATAGTATCATATTTTCTTTAACATTGTTATTGTCCAAATTTTAACGTGCTTCATGTATGTTACTTCTGACAATTTGTAACATATGTATCGTATGTTTGTTTGGTCAGGAGGGGTGCCAACAGGGGGATTATGGCACAGGTTGCGTGATCAAAATTTTTTGGGGGGTTCACTTCAAATAATATAAAATTCAACATTTACTCTATGTGATCAGAAGTATCCGGACACCCACCTGAAAATAAAGTACAAGTTTGGGCAACCCTCCATCGGAAACACTGGCAGTCAATACAGTGTTGACCCACCCTTAGCCTTAATGTCAGCGTTCACTCTCACAGGCATACTTTCAATCAGGTGCCGGAACGTTTCCTGAGGAATGGCAGCCCATTCCTCGCAGAGCGAAAAAATGAGAAGAGGTATTGACGTGGATCGGTGTGGTCTAGCACGAATTCGGCATTCCAAAACTTCCCAGAGATGTTCTATGGGATTCAAATCAGGACTGTGCGCAGGCCAGTCCATTAGTGGGACGTTGTTGTCGTCAAACCACTTCCCCACAAGCCCTGCAGTATGGACGGGTGCTCGGTCGTGTTGAAAGACACAATGGTCATCCCTAAACTGGTTTTCGACGGTACGCAACATGAAAGCTGTTAAAATGTCAACGTAAGTTTGTGCCGTGACATTGCCATGTAAAGCAACAAGGGGCAAAGCCCCCTCCAGGAGAAACATGACCACCCTGTAACCCCACCACCTCCGAATTTCATTGTCGGCACTATACAGGCTGTTAGATGTCGTTCACCAGGCATTCGCCATGCCCACACCCTACCATCTGATCGCCACATTGTGTACTGTGATTCATCACTCCACACAACGGTTTTCCACTGTTCTGTGGTCCAGGTTCGACGCTCCTTGAACCACACGAGACAGCGTTTGGCATTTGTCTGTGTGATGTTTGACTTATGGGCAGCTCCTCGGCCATGGAAACCAAGTTGCCACACCTTGCGCTAAACAGTAATGGTGCTTGGAGTAGATCCTGATGCAGTTCGGAATTCCTGTGTGATGGTGGCAATGGATGATTGACGATAATGCTTTACGACCCTCTTCAACACTCGATGGTCTCTGGAGGTCAACATGGGAGGTTGGCCTGCATGCTTTTGGGTTGTACACATCCCTTCACTATAACATTGGAAACAGTGGACAGAGGGATGTTTAGGAGGGTGGAAATCTCAGACACAGACTTCCTACACAAGTGGCACCCGACCAACTGACCACGTTGAAAGTCTGTAATTTCCTCAGACCATCCCATACTGCTGTGTCACACTGTCTGCAGACTACTGAGTTCGCTGACTATGTGTTCCATGCGGTAGATGGCAGTACTGTGTCGCCCTCTATGTTAAACACACGTTTCGCGGTGTGTCCGGATACTTTTGATCACATTGAGTATATCTTTTTCCAAAATATATGTAAAAATTTTACATCTTAAATGCACCATATTTAATCCATTAGATGAAGAAGAGAAAGTGTTTAAGGGTATTATCGAGGTGGGGGGCGGAGAAATATCCAACTCTAGGTCTTAGATTATTGTGGGTATTTTAGTTAGAGGGGGATTGAGCCTTAAATTGAGGGCATTTATACAATTATTGTGTATTACTATTGTCTTAGACAGACTATTGCGGAAATTCTGGTGTAGAGACTGAGAATTAATTTTTTGGATGAGGTATAATCCACTCTTCAATATCAACAGTAAGTCTAAAATTGGCATGGAAACTTTGATGAAATCTAAGATTGTCAAGAGATTTCTGTAGTGGAGAGAGAGAGAGTTCGAAAATTAAATTTTGAAGAGTGCATTTAGCGATATGATATCCACACGTTTTCGACCCCGAACGCGCCAAAGGGGAAGCTGGAAAAGACTAAATATCTCTGGATCTTAAGAAAGTATTAACATTCCATTAAATTAATATTCTTGAAAGCCTGCAAAGGAATGGATTTAAAGATTTTATCGCTCGCTTCGATCGCAATGATATGTTACTAGGTTGCGTGTTTGGCGCTTGAATGAGGTGAATGTGAAGTTTATATACTATAGCTGCAATACAAGACAAGATATATTCTCGATTATGATGAACGATTTTAGGGGTGGTCTTGAGTGATGGGCACCCCTGTTTAGGAAGGAGGTGCAGATCAAGTATAGTGTGCAGTAAAGCTAAGAAAGAAGTTATTTTCAGTAGACACGCTGTAGTAATTAAATACGTTGTGGGGATTACTCACAAATTATATGATTTGGAGGGGATGCGCCATTTGCCTTGGGGGGGGCACCCCTCTATTTAGTTCATTTCAATAAGGGTTGAATTTTACTTGGTTTACTGTATTATATTACGACGGGTATGGGAGGGGAGGGGGCAAGTGCAGGTCACCTGTTCCCCTCTCTGATTTAGCACCGCACGCCATTGCACACATATTAGAAAGGACACGACACTGCCAGTACACTACCACTGAGCTGCTGAACCAATCTCTTGCTTCCCCACAATTTCTGGGTTGTAATTGTGGGAAGGCCAAAAGGTTGGCTTCCTAAAACATTGGTACAGAATTCCAGGTACCCAGTTAACATCACTGGCTGAGACAGTTCTTACATATCTGCATAGCCTAATGGTTAGTACTCATATTTTTAGGGCAAAATGATCCTGTGTTCGACCCCACTTAGAGCATAAAAATGTTGGTGTTGATTGAGCATTGCGAGGACAGCTGGGAAGCTAGTTGACAGCAATGGTAATGGACTCCAGTCTCAAAAGCTAGAAATTAGTGTTGATGAAACTCATCACTAGACCTCGG
Source organism: Lepisma saccharinum (assembly GCF_977018435.1). Classification (NCBI taxonomy): domain Eukaryota; kingdom Metazoa; phylum Arthropoda; class Insecta; order Zygentoma; family Lepismatidae; genus Lepisma; species Lepisma saccharinum. The sequence goes on along the minus strand of NC_139233.1, from coordinate 1,528,373 downwards.
ATTAAATTACAAGTTAACGTCATAGTTTCATTAAAAAACGCAACAAGTGGCGAAGTTTTATACTGCCTAAAATAACCTATTTTGCTTGTTAGAACCTATTTTACATTTATGTGCCTAAATTATACCTGTTTTTTAGGTTTTTACAGGATTTTTATATCTCACAGAGGTATTTACCGGGTTTGGTGATGAAACAATTCAATGACTGGCATGTTTGAAACATGTTTTCTGTCGATTTCCCTCGCTTCAAGTCTGTGATGTTCTTCAAAGCTCCAAACAAAACAAGAAAGTAAACTGTCCTTGCACCCCCTCCCCCCCTTTCCTTCCCAGTTTTGGCACTGCCTGCACAGTCCAAAGTGCAAACTATGCTCTGTGTGGTCTTTCTCACTTTCCTGTCAATTTCATCCTTTTGTGGCATTCACGGCTTGCAAAGTGATGTTTCTTCATCCAAATATGAACCTCTGGCTATGTTTCTGTTGAAAGATAATTTTCAGCATATAAAATGATCCTCACGCACAAAAGGTGAAGTTTGACTGTGGGTAACATGAGAAAAGATTCAGCAACGTCACTAGGACCATGATAAAATTCAAGGTACAAGTAGATGTTTTCTCTATTCCAACCTTACGTATTACCGACTCAACATCCACACACACAATACTATATTAACAATGTAAAGGTTCTGTGTGTTTCCATGTAGCCAAAATTGTATCTAATCAACTTCAAGATATCTTCTTTTGCAATAATCTTTGTATGTCAGATAGATTGTTCTGCAAAAGACACTTACAAAGTAAACGAAATGAGAAAATTATTTTTCTTCCTCCATAAAAATAAAAATAAAAGCCAAACTGTGAAATCTTGTTTCTGGACATTTATAAATATGTATAAATTTAATGTGATTTTGATTAATAAGAGTTGCAATTTTTCACGTCTACGGAGAAAGAAATTGGAATAGAGAAAACATCTGCTTGTACCTCTTTTTCATGTTTACCAAAATTCATGCATAATTCCCAAAGCCAATAATTCACGTATAATTCCTGGAATTCCGAGTAGCCACCCTGGTATTGAGCACCAAATTATACATACGTAATTCATTTTTCATATCAAAGAGCAACTTTCGCTAACAGCACAAGTATTGCATTACAATAATTTTGGATAGTTTTGAAATGATGTAAAGATATGAAAATTTGGTTAGAAAATTAATATTTGGTTGTTATATATACCTATTAAAATTTCTTATAACACCATTAAGCCTTGTTTCCATGATTATGAAAAACTAAATATGCTGACCAAGGCAGTAATTTATTTTATTAAAAACATAAACTAAACGTAACGTTTCAACCTTCTATCAAGGTCTTCTTCAGACTCTGTATCAAGTACAAAATCTTTGTACTTGATACAGAGTCTGAAGAAGACCTTGATAGAAGGTTGAAACATTACGTTTAGTTTATGTTTTTAATAAAATAAATTACTGCCTTGGTCAGCATATTTAGTTTTTTAAAATTTCTTACGATTCTTGTGAAATTTTGTTTTTGACTATTGTATCTAATCAGTATTTTTCAAGAATTTTGTACCATTTTAAGTTTTTTTGGAACCTACTTCTGGATTTTTTTAGCCTAATTTCAGATTTTAGAGCCTATTTCAGGATTTTTAGAGCCTATTTCAGGATTTTTAGAGCCTATTTTAGGATTTTTAGAGCCTATTTCAGGATTTTTAGAGCCTATTTCAGGATTTTTAGAGCCTATTTTAGGATTTTTATAGCCTATTTTAGGAACCTGAAAGCACACTTTTTAGAACCTAAAAATCCGAGGTCTACTCAACACCCAACGAGAAAACATTTCACAGGCCTTCATTCACACAGCCATTTTGCATCATAGAGTTTAGTTAAGTGTTAGAATACGTTGTGTTAACTGATTATATTCTCATTTCTTACATTAGTTTTAGCTTTGCAGACTAATATTTGTGTTCATGAAAGAATGGGAAATAATAACGTACCTTCTATTTCAGAAAACACAGAAGCTGCTTGAGGAAACCTTGATCAGTGTACATGGAGTTGTTTCCCTCGTTGTGGACGTGGAACATCAACGCTGCACGGTCCGTGCTACTCAAGATGTCGACCTTGAGAAATTGGCATCAGCTGTTTCATCAACAGGAATCATGGAGGCTAAGTTGGTGGCTAGAAATAAGTGGAATCAAGAGGTAATACAGTTTCGTAAACTGTTTTCTTTTATTTCATTTTGTCTATATCATGAGAATATCACAATCTCAAACCTATACATGCATATGAGGGTATGGTAACTATTTTTTTTTTTTTGCGAGAATGCAGGACCGGTACAAGAATTTGAAATATACAAATGGAATAGGACACGGTATGGAATTGAATAATGTATGAACAAGACAGGTCATGTGTACCAGGGGTGACTTATGCCTCAACCCTCATATATGTATTATTATGATATTATTACTGTGTATGTAGATATTAGTATTATCTTTAACATTGGAGTGCTTGAAAAAAAATCCACTAATTACTCTTCAAGCATTAGGATATAATATAAATTGTAATATTAATCTCTTGCCAAGTACCAAGTATTAACAACCAGAGGGAGATATTACTCACGTGAAATTTAGAAATTCCTTATTTCCGCGTTGCACAATTTAATGGTTAAATCCTGTTAATTTCGAAGATCCTCTGTCTTCATTCACTAAGGGTACCACTAAGGGTTTTTGCTCCCAAAAACTGTGGTGCGTATTATGCACAGAATAATTCGGACAGCCAACATGAAACTGTTCAGAGTCATTCCATGATTTTGGGACACTTGCATTGATTTTTCATGTTTACGGAACCCTATTGTGTTATATATATCATTCTAAAACTTAAATCCTGCAGTTTTTGAATATGGCAACAGTATTCCATTCAAGATGACGACACTAATGTGAAATGCGGTTGAAATAAGTTCATCACAAAATGAACGAACATTCCGATTTCTATGGTGCTTTGGGTGAAAAAAAACATAAGGAAACAGAAAACAATAATTAAAATGTATTACTGGCCAAATAATAATATATATATGGAGTGTGTAAATTCCTTAATGGAAGAAATCTTGTGCTGCTAACTGCTGGTTTGAAGGTCCTGAATGTGCCTTGTTTAAATGTTACATTAGTCACGGAAAAAGTATATATTTTGAAGTTCTTTTAGAAAAAGTAAAGAAGGAATAAGAAAAACCACGTATAAAAGTTTGAAGGCCATTTCACACGATTTTTCACTTTGCAATGTAATGTTGTGCGACACCAAGAAAAGCAGTGCAACTCTGGCAGAATTCGAGCATGCACGTTCAGTCACATGGGATGCATATTATCAGTATTTGTTGGGTAAGAAATAATAGAAAATAACTTCGTGATCATTGGAAATCCATAATGTAATTTTGATCTCGGTTTCTACTATTACAGAATAAATAAGGTGGTTAAAGAGTGAAAGATTAGGATGCTAAACACAGTGGAGGGAGAAGGGGGAGGCACCATTATTGTTTACACAAGAGGATATTCTCCTCTTGGTCCACATATGAACAGGTGACTCATTGAATAGTAATGATTTTATTCACTCTTGATCAGCATAGCAACATATTTACGACCTACAACTAAGAAAGCCATTTTTTGAAACTGCATTGTACTGTACATTATATACAAGATATAATTTTTTGTAACTTTTACCCATCAAAAACCAGGGTGCACATTATACACGCACGAGCACATACGGTGTTATCTACCATGTCTTTTATTCCCCAAGCATGAAATCTTTATTTAAATGTAAAAAGAAAAACAAATTGCTTGCTTCAAAGTTAAGTTGATATGTATTGTTGCAAGTATTACTTAAAAACTCACTCCTGATGTCCCTATCCAAAAGTCAATCTCAGTTTTACCTGCTTAGGTGTAATTGTAAGTGTAGTGTTTAACTAAAACGTAGTGACCTTCTTACACACATGTGTAAATACATGAATTGCTGTAATGATTTGGTCACAAAAACGTGGAAAAGCCAGGAAATTATCTTTTTACTAAATTGTAAACACACTGATTATTGTCTTTGTCGTATACCTATTTCATCAGTTCATTATTCATCCCCATCATTTCTAGTAACCCGAGAGGTAAAACAGTAACATGAAATAACTGAGACTGAAATCTGTATACAATGTAAATACTGAAGAATCCAAGCTACTTTTTCATGCATCACCCTGTACTTTTTTAAAAATATATGTTCTTGAGGTAATTATCTATTTTAAAGTTTGAAAACGATATATGGTTGTGCTAATAATATTTACCGAATCCCGTTATTTACAGATCTTGCAGCCTATACTTCCAGAAACATTGGTATTGAAAAACTGCACCTTGCCAGAATACTTTCCAGAAGAAGATTCACCTGTTCGAGACAAAGCCCTAATCAATCTGAGAAATTTAAGTGAAAATGCCACGGGATGGTTCTCTGTGGCTACAAAGTTTTTGCAAAAATCATTTTACTGGTGAAATTTTTCAAGATGGTAGACATATTTATGTCATGTCTGTTTTTTTGACAGTGAGTGATTTTATGTCCTGATAGTTTATGTTCTTTATCTTTAAAATTGTGACAGTAGATATTTATTTACATCTAGAAAATACTGTGTATTAAGAATAATATACCTGATTTTCAGATCAGAATTTTAATGTGTTGCCATTGTCTATTGCATAATGTGCGATGGCACTTTGCATTTTTTGTCTGAAACATATTCAAGTATTCATCGTTGGGCACTAAATATTGTTAAAGGATTGTGTAGGTAAAGTTTTGTATTTCCACATTGTAACGTGAAATGCAAAATTTATCTACTCCATACGTAGTTGAGGTTTAGTTTTGAAGATTTTACAGTGTGAATAGTTTGTACTGTTGGAGATAGAACATGTATTTCTAAGTGGTTAACTATGTTAATGATGCTTAATACCACTTAATAGTTCACATAAGAATAGTAAGAGACAATTGGATCTGTATGATTCAAGTCAGAATGATCATACAAACCACAACTAAAGTATAATATATAAATTAGGATAACAAATAGGATGAAACTGCCATTTAAACATATTTTGCAGAATATTAAGAAATATGTATTCTCTCATTTTCTTTCTGATATGCAACTGTATGAAAAAGACTGAAAAATTATTGTATTTTAATGTGATATGATGGCTGTGAACATATTTTTGTAATTACAAACTTGCTAATAAATTTAAGTTGAACAAACCATACGAAAGTGAGATTTCTCTCTCTGAGTTTATGTACAAACATAAAGGAGGTGGTATTTATTACAGTCGCCAGAACTTGGAGCTGGCCCCAGCCCTTTGGACACTCACACAAAGCCCCATGCTTCAGGAGACCCTGCACCAGATAAAAATAATTTCTTCATGTGTGGCTATATTCTAAACGAAGTACTTCATAAAAATGGTGTTCAAATATTCTAATCAAAAATAGTTTTATATGCACTATTTGTGCAAATCATGAAGTGAAAATATTATTTGATCTGACCTTAACCTGATCTTGACCTGTCAGGCCTAAATTGAGTCTCCAATTCAATCCTGAAAAGAGTCCTGAATCTTGCATTGCATCCTGAGTTGTGTCCTCAATTAACTCGTGAATTCCTGCTTAAGTCCTGTATTACTTTGTTCAGTATTGAAATTGGGACTGATCTCAATATTAAATTGAAGATCGAACTTAAGATTGAATTCAGGATCAAATTCAACATTGAATCCAGGACTGCATTAAGAATGGAATTCAAGATGGAGATGAATTCTGTACTAAGCCCTGAATTGCATCCTGACTTGTGTTGTCACTTTAGTCCTAAATTCCTTGCCTGAGTCCTGTGTTCCTTCAGTATTAACAGATTGAGGGTTGAAATACTGATTGAATTGAAATGACTTTGACATGACCTCTTGACCTTTACCTGATCTGATGTGATGTGGACCTGACTTCGGGTCTAAATTAAGTTGCCAATTCACTCCTGGGACAAGTCCTGTAATGAATCTTGAATTGCTTTCTGTGTTGCATCTTCAATTAACTTCTGAATTCCTCACCCAGTTCAAAGAAGCGTGTTTACTATCCTTTAAACAATTCTCAAAAACAGTAATTCTGAATGTCTGTGTACGTATATATGTAAGCTAATTGTTTTTAAGAAAAGAAAACTGTCAAAGAAAAAATAGATAAGACCATGCAGTACATATTTGTCACATGAAACTTCCCCCAATCTCAAAGAATCCCGGCTGAGCCATATATCAGTCTGATTTAGTTTCTAGAAGTTACTTCTATGATTATATACGTCGATATAAGAATGTGTCAGGATGGAACATATTTGAAGTGAAAGTGAATTCCCTTCGTTGTGCCCTATGGGGGAAAGACTGTGTGGCTGTCCACCCCTTGGACATCATCGAGCTCAATGGCGCCTGCAGATTTTTTCTCGGGGGGGGGGGGGGGCATATCTTGCCACTCAGTCATAGAATTTGTATTTTACCTTTATTATTATTACTACTATTATTTTACAATTCATAAGATTGAAATTGAGTGAAAATTCCCTGGCACTGTTGACAAATTCCAACTTGAGTTGAAATAGAAACTGGTTTCGCCTTGCTTCCTTTCCATAAACATCGATCACTTTGTTGACAAACAATTCTTTATATTTTTGTACTTTTTCACGATGCATAGATATCAAACAGGACCACTTAATCTGCTCTCCTTCATAGCTCCTATGATCCATGTTTTTACGTGTCAAAGGGTACTGTATTAAAGAAAAGTAATTCAAAACGACGGCGCGTGAATTATCGAACTTGGGAAAATTATGTCAGACTTTTCGAGAACCCCAACAGTCGAGAAATTCCAAAGGATCATATTGGAAATTGGTTATTTATTGGTATTTTTTTCTTCTGAAAGTGTCAAAAATTTCTTGAAATTAACTGTTTTTATTCCAGAAGTGCAGAAACAATCACTTAAGAGGGAAAGGAGTAGTGCGTAGAATTCAAGATTTTTACCGCAAATTTCGAAAGTTTCTCGTCCTGAAACTGGTCCAAAAATTTCCCTTCCCCAATCCCATCCCGATCAAAAAATTTCATCCTGGACACCTGTAGTTACGACAGTCAAGATGATTCTAATGTCTGTGGTGAAAACGTTCTTTCCTTATTTTGTTCATACAGTCTGCAAGTCACAGAAAACAGTATTAGATGTAATAAAATATCACCACTCGAATTACATACATTGTCTTTTCTAAGATATCTCTTCGGGCATCCATGCCCCACTGGAGCAATCTTGTTTCTGTATTCCTTTTTGAATGTCATTCACAATATTTAGTACAATTGGTATTTGGGAAGTGCATCAATTTCTTTCATATAATCCAAAAGTTGAATGTGTGTGCAATCTTCTCGGGAAGTTTGGAAATTATTGGTAATAAAGTTATGGGACACAGATCTAAACACTTTTTACTAGGCTTTTCTTCAATAAAGGCATTTCAACGGATTTATTCCATTCAGTGGGAGGAATCCTCTCTTGTAGTGATTTGTAGATTATGGAGGTGATTGAATTTATGCAATGCGGCAGAAGTTACTTGAGCATTAACAAATTAATCCATTCGTCGTCACATGTATTGCTCCATTAAGCCTTGTTTCCATGATATAAAAATTCAATATGCTGACCAAGGCTGTAATTTAATTTTATTATAAAACATAAACTAAACGTAACGTACAACCTTATAGCAAGGTCTTCTTCAGACTCTGCACCAAGTACGAATGTAACAAGATACAAAAACAGGACGATTTATATACACAAACATTACTCCCCTCCAGACTATTAGAAAGTTGTTCTGGAACATTCTAGCAGGTGGCTTTCCCTTGTCAACTGTACTTTCATCTAAAAGGCTAAGCATATTAAGTTCCATATAGAATGTGGTTGGACTCTATATCACGCTCTATTTCCTTCATTCTTCTTCCTTCTTCTCTCCTCTTTCTCTCTTGTCCTTTCCACTCTTTCTAACACCTTCTTCCATTCTTTGTTTAACTTCAGTCCCCATTCCAGTTCATTGTGTCTTCTTCACCTATCTTCTCTATTTCCTTTACCTCCTTCCATTTTCTCACTAGTTTTCTCTTCTCCCTTCCTATCTGCTTAGCCTCATCCCACTCTATGTCATGTCCTGTTTCTCTCGTGTGTTTAAATATTGCATTTCTTTCTCTCTTAAGTCGTACATCATCCCTATGTTGTTTCAACCTGTCTTTCAGCCTCTTTTTCGTTTCTCCTATATACACACTCTGACATTCTCTACATTTCACTTCGTAGATAATCCATTCGTCTTCATCTTCTCTGTTCTCCTTTTTCTTGTTTGCATTCTTCGCTATTCTTAAGATGCTTCTCCCTCCCTTTCTGTAAGTTTTAATGCCCGCTTTCCTAAGCACTTTGCATATCTTTTCTGTGATGTAAGTGAGGTGACAAAAAGAAATTTTATAAAGAATATGGAGGACAGAATCAAGAAAATATGCACAAAAGAATGTGAAAAAGAAGGCAAAATAAATAGCCTATGGAAACAGCTGGAAAAGAATGGCTATGAGAAGGAGGATAGACTGGGCATAAACAGAAGAAGGAAGAAAAGTGGCAGGGGAGAATTGGAAGAGAAAGAGAAATAAAAAGAGAGGAGGTTTGGAATAAGGAGTATGGGGAAGACCACAGAAAAGATATGCAAAGTGCTTAGGAAAGCGGGCATTAAAACTTACAGAAAGGGAGGGAGAAGCATCTTAAGAATAGCGAAGAATGCAAACAAGAAAAAGGAGAAGAGGAAGACGAAGGGATTATCTACGAAGTGAAATGTAAAGAATGTCAGAGTGTGTACATAGGAGAAACGAAAAAGAGGCTGAAAGACAGGTTGAAACAACATAGGGATGATGTACGACTTAAGAGAGAGAGAAATGCGATATTTAAACACACGAGAGAAACAGGACATGACATAGAGTTGGATGAGGCTAAGCAGATAGGAAGGGAGAAGAGAATACTAGTGAGAAAATGGAAGGAGGCATAGGAAATAGAGAAGAAAGGTGAAGAAGACACAATAAACTGGAATGGGGGACTGAAGATAAACAAAGAATGGAAGAAGGTGTTAGAAAGAGCGGAAAGGACAAGAGAGAAAGAGGAGAGAAGAAGGAAGAAGAATGAAGGAAAAAGAGCGTGAGATAAAGAGTCCAACCACATTCTATATGGAAGTAAATATGTTTAGCCTTTTAGGTGCAAGTACAGTTGACAGGGGAAAGCCACCTGCTAGAATGTTCCAGAACAACTTTCTAATAGTCTGGAAGGGAGTAATGTTTGTGTATATAAATCGTCCTGTTTTTGTATCTTGTTACATTTGTACTTGGTGCAGAGTCTGAAGAAGACCTTGCTATAAGGTTGTACGTTATGTTTAGTTTATGTTTTATAATAAAATTAAATTACAGCCTTGGAAAGCATATTGAATTTTTATGTATTGCTGTGTATCAGTGCTCGAAGTATGCAAACTTTTCTCATAGCATCCCCAGCTGTCTTATTGTCACCATGTTAAACCATAGGAGCATCCCCCGAGCTAACTCCAAGACTTGACCAAGCATCTATCCCCCCCCCCCCTCCCTTCCCGGCTAACATTTTCCACTTCAAGTGCTTGTGTGTACAGTACTGATTGCTTTTTAACTACGTTTCAGCGTGATGTTCGAGATGATAAAATTGCTTTGTGATGTAATCAGTGTGATATTTGTAGGAGGGTGGGGGATTTCCCTTTCCCCCCTCTGGGTACTTGTGTCTCCCCCTCTGCTTGATAAATTTTATCCATGGGGGAATGTTATATGGCATAAAGTCATTATCTCATGCTGCCTAGACAGTCAGTAGAATTTCCCCCCACGGGAAATTTCTTAAATACCACACTGGATGTAATAGACATGAGAAGTTTTGTCGTTATTCTCCGTTTTTGTTTAGACTTGAGGCACTTCCTGTCCCTGAATTTTATAAACTAACAGTCTCTTTAATTTCTAAGCCCTGTCGCCCACTACCCCTCCTCCTGTTGCTCATATTCTCCAAACGAAGTGTTTCCACAACACATTAAATTCAAAAAGTTGCCAAGAAACGCATTGATTTGTTTTGGGTGTTGCCAAAGGGAAGTGTGTTCAATCGATACCACGTACCCTGCTTTTCTTGCCTAAGCTGCATCAGACATTTTCATGCGAGAAGCAGGTGAGTTCCTTTCAGGCGCCGCTTAAGTGCCGGACCACTGCCCAGGGCGCCGCTTTCGGAAGGCGCCAAACTTTGGCGTCTCCCTTGAGTAGCGCAAAAATCTTATATTTCTGATTATATGAGCGCGGCTATTTGTTTTAAAAGAGTTGGATTTGTGTAGACAAATTTTAATTAAAGTTACTGCTGCATAACATAATAAGTATATTGCAAAATCATTTTGTTCCTTGGTTTGGTTTGAGTTGGTGTTTAAGTCCACTTTGTGCACATTAAGGCTAATCGGGACTGGAACTACAGTTTAAAGTGAAATGTGTTCTTTAACAGTAATACTTAAGGTGTTTTAAAAAAATAAGACTAGAATTTCCTCTCTTTAAAGTCGTAAATATAAAATATGGTCCGCAGTTCAAATATCATCGTCATCATTTTGAGTAGCGAGCAAAGGAAACACGAGATGACAGGAAAAATGAGACCTTGAACAAGTTATATTTAGGGATGGATGATATCAGAAATTTGATATCGCGATATATCATCAAGAAAATATCGTTACAGACGATACGATATTTTTCATGTATTGTGATATCGGCGATATATCGTCTCTACGATACACACACACACACACACACGCACACACACACACTCACACGCACACACACACACACACAGATATATATATATACATACATACATACGGTACATATATATACATATCGCCAAAATATCGTGACGATATATCGTCTAATTGATATCGCCTGGACGATATGTTTTCAATATCGCCCCACAAGACCGTAACCTTGTGAAAGAACAGGTCGAAAAAAAAAGAACGTGTTCCAAAAGGACAGGTCGCAAAAGAGCGGGTAGCAATGGAGGGTCGGAAAAGGATATGTCGCAAGAATACAGCGTCTCCGAAAGAAAGAGTCGCCAAAAGACTGAATTCGAAAGAAAACGTCCTCAAAACACTGAATCACCGAAAGATAGCGTCGCCAAAAGACAACGTCTCCGAAACATAGGGCCACCAAAGGACATGGAGCCTATTTATTTTCCTTATCTTGGAGCGTCAATGTTTTTTAATACCCATGTCTTTTCTGGTCTCTGTCTCTCAGTGCCCATGACTTTTCTGAACCCTATCTTTTTCAGTGATCTTGTCTTTCATGTCGTTTAGAGCCTCTGTCTTTTAGATTTCGTGCTAAATTATCACTTCCATTGAAATATCTAAATTGTCTGGTCTGTATTAAAACGACACTGTCTTCTCTGTGTGGAAGTGGAACATAAGCGATGCTTTACAGCATCCCCAAGTGCCGAGACCAGCACACGCCACTGGCTACCCTATCATAAAATATTCTGAGCCCTCTCTCCTGCCTAGCCAAATAGCCTGCAAGATAAATTCTCAGTAACTCGTCTTTCGTGCACCCTGTGCCCGCCGAAAATGCTTGGACAAAGGCACCGACTTGTTCAAGTACATATTTAGAATCATTCGTCGGAAGAATTCATTCTCAAGGAACTTAACATTAAGAATTTTTATTCGTACCAATCGAAGAATGCCCATCAGTGGCGGCGATTGGGTTCCAAAACTAGGGGGTCAAGAATAGTTTACTTTCCCTTGGTACATAAGGTCTAGCATAGTGCGGGGGGAAGTGAAAAAAATGGAGGGAAGTGGAAAAAAATGGGAGGGCAAAGCCCCTAATCGCCGCCGCTGATACCTATGCATGGATAGGTCCCGGGTTCGACACCCGGTGGAGTCTCATAGCACAGAGGTTCGGATCCCACTTTAAACTGTAGGTCCAGTCCCGATTAGCCTTACAGTGCATAAAGTGGACTTAAACACCAACTCAATCAATCAACCATGCATGGGTAGACAAAAAGTTATTTTAAGTTAATATAATGAAATAGTTTGTACTATCACTCGTCTTATGTCATTTTATCCGCCTTTTCACACCCAACGTCTTGCCTAAAATCTCGACATCAACTGACCACTCACCCCCTACAGGGGCGCGCACTACCCCTGGAGCGGAGTTAACGCCACTGACCAAAATGAATGATATTAGATGAGTTATTTTTGTAAATAGACTATCCTTGCAAATGCAGTCTGAGGATATGAGAAAATGTATTCATGAAGTAAACCCTCCAACACTGAATTTTCTAACTTATGACAAAAGTAATACAAAATGAATTCATTAAACACAAGCACGTATGTACATTCCAGTTGCCCTGATTTTTTAAGATAATGCAATATTGGTGTTCTTATGTAGCATAATTTAGCAACACTGTCTCGCGACCAGAAAGATCCTGCGACAACAAACCCCCACCCATTTATTTTTTCAATGCCCGCTATGGAATACACAACGTCAGGCACTCTTTCACAGACTCCTTCGAAAAAAGGTTCCATTTCCTCTCTCCTTGCCCTCTTTACTTTCATCACCTTCCCCCTCTATTATGTGGATTCTCTATGGATTTGCTCGACAGTGTGAACTTCGCTTTTGATATCATGCCTCATCATTGCAGTGTTATAGTGACAGTGAAGTGAAGTGGAACAAAATATTGCGCTGTTTATACTAGTGCGCGAATTTCCAGCCCTCAATGTTTTCAGACCGTTGCCCAAGACTGCTACCATACAAGCGGTGAGGGGCATGAAGAAGAAGAAGAAGAAGAAGACAATTACGTTAATTAATAACCGTTTACTAAATAGTGAAAATTTCAATAGATATACAGGTACATATGTTCTTACTCAACTTTTAGATTTCAGATTAACGTGATTCTAACTCTGTATACATTTATAAAGAGGAAGATGCAGAATTTTCTTCATAAAATGGTTTAGAAATTAAGTGTGCTCTAGCTTTTAGGTTTAGCAATATTTAATCTTAAACTATTTGTGATTGTAACAAGGTTACTAAATTGCACGTAATGGTGCTAAGTTAGTTTATGTCTGATTTACACAGTTTATATCGATGCATTTTATACAAACAGTTGAATTAATATTTAAATATAATATTTTTGTTATCAGTTATCTGATCCTGACTAAAAATGATCACATCCGATTGGTTTGTTCTTAAGCTCTTCGGTCGAACATAGTTTTTCCTCATACCACTTACTTGTAATAATTTTCTTATCTATATGCATACCAGCTCCTTGTAATATAGTTTATTATATACAAAATAAGTCAATGTTTTTTTAAATATTATTTATTTATAAAAGGAAAGGTACTTACGTCCGTTCCCAATTTTCAAAGTTGTTGTTGTTGCTCTTGCACGTAATAGGCCACATGAAAATATTCCGGACTAGGAATAACCTGCCATGGAAAAGTTGCTTCCGTGAAAATGGTACCTGAAATAAAGTATTCGTTCACAATATCCTGTAATCATTAATTCACAAGAGGTTGAAATAGTAACATTTGGTTACGTGTTTACCTGCCCCTTTGAATAGTACTATCTCCGTCCAGTAAATGTCATGCCAAGTGCTCTTCTGACTCAACATCGTTTCGTTTGCATTTCTTTTGCCTTATTCAATTCCCCCTCCCCTCCCCCACCTCTCTGTCTGTCTGTGCATGTGTTTTAAGTGACGAGTAACGGAATTTTAACAGTGACGCCCATGCTGCTGCCATCAAACTTACAATGGGCTGTTGATTTTTTGATTGGCCCAACGCAACGCGAACGCGTACCTCCCCGATGGTGCAGTGGTAGCGTCGTCGCCCTGTAATCAAGGGGTCCCGGGTTCGATACCCGGTGGAGGCACATAGTGGTTCGGATTTCACTTTAAACTGTAGGTCCAGTCCCGATTAGCCTTACTGTGCACAAAGTGGACTTAAAACACCAACTCAAACCAAACCAAGCAACGTGAACGCAGAATACAGTCTTGTCACAGCAACATTTTTAGCGTTATGTTCCTCAAAGGTTGTTTTACCCTTCTAGGGTATGATGACATTCCAATCGTTACGTGACAAGCGTTCGTCTAATCTGAAGCACAGGGGGTGGTCAAAACCTTACGAAATTGCTCCAGGCACTGACGACCATGCGTTACCTAGAGAAGAAGAAAAAGGAAGTGACGTAGAAAGAGTCGAGATTCAAGAATTTGTAACGGCGAAACGAAAGCAGTCTATTTCTCTAGGTAAAAATGGCGAAAAGAAGAAAACATTTTTCATCTCTCTAGAGGTCAGTTCTGTATTTGCATAGTTTTAATATATGTTTAAAATAGAGGGTGATTCAAAAGTCCGGTACAATGGAACATACCGGTATCTGTTATTAGTGCAGATGGCGAATAATGGAAAGCGGAAATATGTGGTTTTCAATATAACGTGCTAGAATTTTCAGCATTGAGGATGTACCCTGGAACGAGCTCCATTGAGAATGTAAACTGCCTTGTTGACAAGCGGTTCTTCTGTCTTCCTTACTTTGCTAACCTAACCTAACGTAACCCAACCCAACCCGACCTGATCTAACCCAAAACTAACCCATAAGTAAGGACCTAGGTGAAGACATATGTAAGGACCTAACTGAGGACGTAAATCAGGATCTAAGCGAGGACGTAAGTGAAGACTGAAATGAGGACGTAAGCCAGGTCTGATGTGAGGAGTAGAGTCAGGACTGTCAGGACGTAAGTGAGTGAGGACGTGATGAGGTCAGGTTAGGTTCGGTGAAGTCCGAGACATTTTCTTGTTTTTGAGAACTATTGTCCACAATTTCTCTTTTACTAAATCAGTGTAGTTCATGATTACAAGGACTGAGGTCAAGACAGGGGCGTAAATAAAACCCCCGCGATGCGGGGAGGGGGCGGCGCACGTGAGTGAAATGACGCTGTAAAGCATCGAAAGCGATCGGGCTCGTAAACTTGACTTGACCAAACAAGCACAAGAATTTGCTTCTATCAAAAAAAACGCAGAGGACTGACTGGTAATGGGCATTTAACAATATCGTATTTTTTGTACTAACAGTTTATTTTCATACTTTTGTACAGTTTGTCGTGCCAGTTTTTCACTGATTCAAAGTACATGCATGTATTCATATTTGTACATATATACTTAAAATAAATGTAGGTGCGAATTGATATTTTAGAAAAGGATTTTTTTAACGAGTAGGGCACACAACTGAAAGTTGGGGGGGAGGGGGCACAGAGCCTGTTAGTTACGCCTACGGGTCAAGACGTAAGTGAGGAAATCAATAGACGTAGGAAGTGAAGAGTAACTCTTTTGGAGAAAAAAGTAACCCGAGTTAATATATTGGAAAACCAACCAAACCTAACCTACAGTATGTTCAAAAGACATGGTCACAAAGCAACAAGGTCGACAAAAGACCGAGTCACGTAAAGACAGGGTGGTCGAGAGACACTGTTGCCAAAGGACATTGTTTCCGAAGGAAAGGGTGGCCTTAGCGTCCATGTCTTTCAGGGTCCTTGTCTTTTAGGTTTCGTGCTAAATTATCACTTTAATTTAAACGTCTAAATTATTTGGTCTGCATTAATACAACACTGTCGTCTAGGTGTGTGTGTGTGGAGGAGGAGACACGTGATGCTTTAAAGATTTACCTGTAATCTGTTGCTACCCCAGCCAGGTGCCTTCGCACTTTGGTTGTTTAAAGTTTCGAACGAGATCGAGAGTCTCGGAAATTACTTCTCCGTCTCGTCTCGACAAGTCTCGAGGTCTCGTTCTCGTGTCGAGGTTTAGAAGTCGGTTTTGGTCTAGGTATCATCGGGAACAAAGCACTCTCTGTATCTATTCGTTTGTCATTCTTCTCAGAGGAATTTTAATTTTACTTTTTAATGATCGACCTTGTAGCTGAGAGGGTGACTTTTCCAGAAGTTTTATAATGGGGTGGTTGTGGCTTCTTTTCAACCAGTCGATGCTATATTTTCCATGCTTTTATACTAAAAAGAAATATTAACCAAATAACCAAATTGGACTATACCCAGCACATCTCTGAACTGGGTTAATTATAAAAGCAGTAATTTCGAGATCTCGAATTAATGTACAATCAGCGGCAATAAAAATGGGACACCTAGATCCTGAAATATTCGCTTCCCTCCAACGCGTTATGTGTGTTGCCTAACTCTGCGGCGGAGGTAGAAGTTGCCATTGAAATCCACTTATCGCCGTAGAGTTGGGCAACACACATAATGCGTTGGAGGGAAGCGAGTATTTCAGGATCTAGGTGTCACATTTTTATTGCCGGTGAGTGTACCAATTGGCAGAGCTAAACATATTAATAATTATTTTCTGATAATGTTCGTCTGAGTAGCCTTTCGTTGCGATTAGACAAAGTAGCAGAAAAGCACCGTAAAATAAACGAAATCAATGAATAAGTCACATTGTGTTGTGTAGCATCATTGAATAGACTTATATTTTCAATTTACCAATATTGCTTGCTTTCTTTTGTAGGTGTGCCTGTTGTGTATATTCGTGTTCACTCTTCTCTACGCATATTATTGCAGAAACGGTTTCCACTATTATGTGGCTGCTTTCTATGCGCATCTAGGATATGCAGAGGCTCAACATATTTTGGGACAACGCTACATCCAAGGTTTGTGCAACACTTCTTTTTCTAATGAGCAGGAAACGGATTTGTATGCAAGTGCATATTTTCATATGATGATAGAATCAATGTCTACTTCGTATTATCTTTGCCAATTGTGTGGTATGTGAGCTCAAAAAGTGCTATTTTTATTTCCATACTTTCAATTTACAAGAATGGTATGCACACTGGTAGAGATGTAGAGAGAAAGAGAAGGAAAGAGAGACAGAAAGAAAATTGAAGGAAAGAGAGACAGAAAGAGGAAGATCGAAAGAAAGAAAGAAGAAGAAGAATGAACAAAAAAGAAAAAAAAGACATAAAGGAAAAGAGGGAGATAGAAGAAAATGGAGTGACAAAGAGATAGAGAGAAAAGAGAAACAGAAGATAGAAAGAAACAAAAAGAGACAGGCGGAATAGAAAGAAGGAAGAAAGGGAAGCATGGAAGATAGAAAGAGGAAGAAAAGAAAGGAATCAGAAAGCGAGAAGGACAGAAAAGATAGTTACAGAGGGGGAAAGAGTTTTCATCTTTCGCGCCTAAATGTTATTCAGAGATGACAGGAATTACTAGTTACACTAATAAATAACAACAGTTGTGCAGTGGGTACAGATCTAGAACTACAGTGGCGTTTGTTTTCCTCCAGGTCTTGGGGTGCAGAAGAACCACGCGGCTGCCATGCAGTGGTTTAAGAAAGCAGCCGACCAAGGACATGTTCACGCCTCGTACAACTTGGCAGTTGGACACATGAAAGGATACAGGACAGGAATCGAGAGAGGGTATGTAGGCAGTTATTTCGAATACTACTTACCCTATTTTTTTTTCAGTGGTCGACTTTCGATCTCGCCACCGAAGGTATCGGATTTGTGTTGAGGCCTGGGCATGAATGTTCCTTATGAGTGTCACTTCATCAATTTCATCTCATCATTATTCATCCTCATAGTCGCGATTAGTCAAGAGGCAGAAAAGCGACGAAAAATAAAACTACAACAATGCCTTCTTTTAATGACACTAATAACACTCAACCACGACCTATAACGTCAGGGATCCTTGGTTTGAATACTGGTAAGGGCTCGATTGATATGTGTGTTTGTCTATCCTGAATGAAAAAAGTAGAGAATTAAAACAGATATGAGAAGGTTTGAGAGAGAATGAAAGGGAAATTGCCGCTTAGGGATTTTCTTGTAATCAATAAATAGGAAACAAGTCAGCATTGCGTCTATCTGCGAAGCGGGAGACCCGCATTCGATTCTCGTCAGAATTTCAGGTTACTCTGGGGTTCTCCCAGCCTCTAAAACCTACAGGGAAAAGGCGACCGGAGCGTGACGTTGATCACGTTACCTGTACAAATGTCCAAGAATGTGAATGCGTGTATCCTACATCCACGCCCTACCATATGAAAGGAGGTATTTTTAAGCCCACTTTATGCACAGAAGGGCTAATCGAAACTGAGCGGAACCATTCTGCAATGTGCCTTTACGACATATTGCAGTGTGCAGGGGTTAGTTTTACCCTTTTCTTACTAATCTTATTTTGTAGCCGTGACGGCGTTTGGGTTTCAAAACTGGGGGAGGGGGCAAGCACAGTTTATTTCCCTTGGTAGATAAGGTTTAGCGTAGTTAGCATTGTGTGGGGGAAAAGTGGAAAGAAGTAGGGGGCAACTACCTCCATGCCCCCTAATCGCTGCCCCTGTTTTGTAGTACTTGTATTCAAGCCTCCGCCAAGTATAAGGGCGCCTGTGGGAAATCTATATAGCCAATGGGATATACGAAATATGTTTTAATGTTCATCAGTGATGTGCGTCTACGCGTAAACAACGATAGTCTACATTCTACACGTAGACTATTTTATACACGTAGATTACGTAATCTATGTAAACAACATGGCGAAAGATGATAACTTAGCAAAGGGCGCCGTGGAATTAAAAGAAAATTATATTGCGTATTAGTTACTAATGTGTGAAAAGAACTTTTCATACCCTTTTTTCCAAATTCGAACAATTTCTCACCTAGAAAGAAACCTAATATAGGATATATTCTAGTGTTCTTTGGGGAAAAGACCACTCTTGCCTCACGACTGCCATCTGTTGTTGTTTTTTGCATACTATTTATCTTCTTCCATAGTTGATGATAGAAGAGAAGAGAAATTTTTGTTGTAAATGGGATTCTTTTCATTTCGTTAGGAACCAATATAGTTGAAAGTCACTTTTCTTACATGAAACCCTTCAAAATTAATTTTCATGCACTTTAGATTGTCTACGTAATCTATGTAAACTACAACCCAATGTAATCTACGCGTAGATTACGTGTAGATAACGCATGTAGACGTAAACGTATAGTCTACGGCACATCACTGATGTTCATACGTCAAATTTTGTTTAAAATATATGCTCCTCAAATATGTCTGCAAGTTAGTTTCGTTGTTTGAACTCTCATTAACTACGGCTTTATACGCCCATTGCCATCTAGAACCAGTAGCGGGTGCCAATACTTTTTTGGGGGGGGGAGAATAGTTGACTTTCCTGGTTGGCAAGACTTAGTATCAAGAGGCCACTGTGTAAGGCAAAAGTGGCAATAAGTGCCCACCCATAATCGCCGCCTATTACAAGTACCTAATATTTGGTTGGTTGATTTGGTGTTTTAAGTCCACTTTATGCACAGTAGGGCTAATCGGGACTGCACCTACAGTTTAAAGTGGAATCCGAACCACTATCGAACCCGGGACCCCTTGATTACAAAGCGACGACGCTACCACTGCGCCATCGGGGAGGCCCTATAAGAAAAGGACATTAAAATATCTACATATCGCACATCGAAATACAGTTCCACTACATCACGCTGTCCTCATGCTGTGTTGACCGCCACGTGTTATCTGTAGTGAAAGTTGAAGATAAAATATTTTAATTTTTTTCGTGATATGTCCATTACGTTTTCAATTATCTGTGTGTCAGGCCAACAGGGTTATCTTTATTGTGCAGACACTTAGGGTTACAAAATACACTCATACAGGAATGATAAATATCTTAGCTCGTTCTGATAAGCATTTTGTGTGAGATATGTGATAATCTCTACCACCTCACTCATACACGTCAGATCTAACATATTCTTTCTTGCGAGAGTCAAGTGTGAGAATTATGATAATACAAAAGCTTATATAAATTGCCGTGACAGGTGTGGAATTCCTTTTTTAACTTTTATCTGAAGAGAATCTCACAACTTACTATCTGGAGAGGAAAGATTGTGCGCATTCAAACCGCTACTTCAAAGAAATCCAGTAATTACCACTAGTGGTCTGATAAATTTAAGCCAAGAGACTAATTTCTAGACGTGAAATGGTTTGGCGCGCATTTCGATTTTAAACACCAAATGGGTGGGCGATGGTTGAATGGGCCGTATTAGTGTGACGTCACAGCAGACGACGAGCTGGAACTGAGTCTAAACAAATAAGAACGTGTTTTTCTCTCTATCCAAATCCATTGAGTTTCCCATTGCAAAGGGTAACTTTAAAAATCGTCACAGCAGTCACGAAACAAAAATGTGATGTGCATCGTACATCAATGTAAAGATGAGATTTCGGAGAATACGTCTATATCGCATAACATATACCTTACAGATGAGAATGCAAAGAATAAATGGAGTAGGAAATCGAGTAAAGCGGATGCTCCAAAAGAAATCCGATCCGGAATCGCAGCCAACGGGCGCCGCCGGTTCAATCGCCTGAGGCTGCTGGTTTCCCATCATCCATAGCTTCAGCGTGGCCGACTTGAGATTGGGTGAGTTTCGAGCCGGCTTCGGCTGTGCTCGGAACTGGAATGTCCAACTTTGTATAAAAATGCATTATTTTTCTTAAGCCTGGTTTACAATGGCCGAGTAGACGGGAGAGTAGCTAGAGCGAGTAGGGTAAAGCGAGATACTCTCCCCGTGTTAGCAACAGGGGAGAGTACTGGAGCCAGTACTCGCTCTAATAGTCAGGACAGTAGAGTGGCTGTCCACGGAGGACAGCGACTCGACCGAGTTGCTTCATCTCCCACCGATTTTTTCACTCGCACGTAAACTCGACAGACCACTCGGTCAATGTAAAGACTTTTTTGAGGACAGTATAGAGGTATAGAGTCTGTGTTGTGCGAGTGTCCATGGAATTTGTTTCGTTTATAGGAACAAACAAAACAAACTACAGGCGTATGAGGCAAAAAGTGTTGCAAGGAAATTAGTTTTCTCTCCCGACATGTCCTCGTGCATTATTATATTCATTTCTCGTGAAAAAAGTGTGTAAACCGTTTCAGAACGTTTGTTTTAAATCGCCAACGACGTCCATGAATTAATTTAGTCAAATAGCACCAAACAGCTGCAGCTACTATCCCACTTTGCTGGAGTCGAGTAGAAAGTGTGTAAACAGCTACTCGCCATAGAAGGGTCGAGTCGAGTAGACAGGCCAGTAACTCGTCCCAGTAACTCTCCCGCTTACTCGACCAATGTAAACCAGCCTTTTGCTCCGGTTATTCTTTACCTTATTGTCTGTAAGGTATGTGCGATATATAGTTGTATTCTCCGAAATCTCATATTTATATTGATGTACGATACGCATCATAATTTTGTTTCATAACTGCTGTCACAATAATTAAAGCTACCCCTTCCGATGGAAAATCCCATTGATTTGGATAGGAAGAAAACACGTTTGCTCGTTGTTTAGACTCAAAGCCTGGTTTGTCGTCTCCTGTGACGTCACCACTAATATGATTCATTTTGGCAACGAGTCTAGAAGGGGTAGAGATTGGAAGCGATCGTCGTTTGTTGATGCAAAATTGAACGTCTTGCCTTACTATATCTGCTTGCGTCGTCCAACGAGAGAAGCAACTTTCCACTTGCAGCTACGAAAGCAGATCACGTGGTTCCTTCGCCGCCAATAGCCGGTACCTTCACGGCCAATTGTTAGGCACATAATAGTATACATTTGCTACAAGGAGGGGACCGCTTCAACTGTCGTGATTAGCCCAACAGCATAAAACGACGTCGATCTCGTCACCAAGGTTGCCTGGTTCGAGTCCCAGCCTGGACTTCAACATCATCTAATCATCACTCATCTTCATCGTCGCAATTAGCAAAAATCGGCAGGAAAAAAGTAAAAAAGGTAAAGTGCTCCCCTGTGCTTTGCACCACGTCATGAAGGCGTATAAGGGGTGTGTTAGGTTAGAGCCCAACACTTCTTGATCACGGCCGAAGGTGGGGATGATGTGATCAGCACCACGCCCCAGGCTGCCTTAACCCCCAGAGTTTCCTCCAGGTACCCACTCTATACGCCACTGGGTGGACGATGGAGACATTTTAACAGGTGGAAAGAATCCTGGTTCTCCCCCACCGCGGTTCGAACCCAGATCTCTCGCATGGAAGTCAGATGCCCTAAGGACTTCTTTTTTTTTTAAGGAATACTCCTATTCGTCAGTATCCCCCGTCATTTACATACACATTCCTCAAACTTTCACACATGTCAGTTTTTACTGTAGCTATTCTCGTGTTTTCTCATTTCGGACAAACACAAACATCCAAGTCCTAGCCGGGATTCGAACCCGGGACCCCTGGCTTCGTAGGGCGCTGTGCTAACCACTCCGCCACGGAGGTCGACAACGATTGAGCTGGCGCGACTCTAAATTGGCAGAAAGGTAAAGCTAACATGGACGTCCGCAGGATTTTTTCCAGGGAGGGGCAAAGAAGGTATTTTTTCTCCAGGGGGGCAAACAAGGCACATTTTTCCCAAAAATAGTGTTGTTTCCTAAAAAAAACATTGCTTAAATTTGAATTTATGGTGTTCATGCAATAATTAACACATATTATTGTGGTTAATATGAAATTATATGTCTGAAATACATAATTTTTGGTTGACTTTCATTTTCCAGGGGGGCCACGGCCCCCTTGCCCTCCCTTTAGGACGCCCATGAAAGCTAAATAACTAAAACTACAAATACAAAGTGCCTAAAAGCGAAGAAAAAATAAGAACTTTTTGTATGGTTTGTTTAATTGTTAGATATCGAATTAGGAGAAACGATTACCTTTTCTTTGCTAATTGAAGGTTGATTACAATTTTATAAATGCCATGGGGGAAGGGGCTCTCTCTTAATTCACCTGTGGCTCCAAGGAACCACGTCACTCGGCGTGTTCTTTACTCAAATGGCAACGAAAGCTATTCGTAAGTGCTAAATCCCTTTACAGCAGCTGTTAAACAGAAAATGCAGTCTTGACGTCTCAGCCACCTGGCGGGAAACAAAAGAAACATTAAATTCCTGGAAGGAAACACAGAATGTTAACATGTTTGCACAATTTGCCATTAAAATCCCACTAATAAACAGGAAATCTCCGAACCACCGATAATGATACACCAAAGCACATGCGTAAGCAGAAAGAACAATTATAAAGGGCATACTTTTCCATTATCTTTATCCCTTCTCTTAAACTTTTATCGCTCGTTCATGTACTGGCAGGGAGAAGATGTATATATGTACGGAATCCGCTCAGATCGAATTCTGTAGACGAACGCTTGTGTTTTCGTGTGACACAAACTTGAACTGTCAAAATGTTGTTTTAAGTCCACTTTGTGCACAAATGGGCTAATCGGGACTGGACCTACAGTTTAGAGTGGGATCCGAACCCACTATGCAATGTGCTTCCACTGGGAATCGAACGCGAGACCCCTTGATTGCAAGGAGATTGCGTTACCATTATGACATCGGGGTGGGCCTTACATAGGAATAGAAAGAAAGGTTGAGTTGTTGTTTTAAGTCCACTTTATGCACAGAGACTAGGGATGTGACGAAGCTAAAAATTTACCGATGCCGATGTACTCACCGATAATTTTTTGGAACCGATACCGATGCCGATATTTAACCGATTCCGATACATCAGATTATTAAACAGAAATGGGATGTTACTTTCTGCATGACAAAACTAATTTGGTATGTACATTTCTATTGCATATCATATGTGTATACATATGTATTCTCAAGAGATGCGAATGTACATTTGCATCGACAAAAGGTTATGTGAACCTAGAGATTTAACATTAGTACACAAGCATTTCTTTGAAATGCAAAATGAATTCCTGGTCTGCCAGATTCAACTTCAGAAACACGAGATTTGGAAGCACTTCAGGAAGTAACCTACTTCTTCTCTTATCGCAAATCTGTTCAGCAACACTGAACACTCAATCACTGAATACTGATGCAGCAGGTATGCCCAAGTACTTTCTCAGCACTTGCTTCAGGTTTCAATACTCATTTTTGAATTTCCAATACAACAGCAAATCCTGGTTCAGCAATGTACTGTTTTTTTTTCGATTTTGAGTTAGGTTGATCCTCTGAATGAGAGTTTGCAATAATTTTATTACAAAAACTCTACAATAATGACGAATCATAACCAAATTTTCAATAAATCTTACAAAACTAGAATATAAACTTATTAGAAGGTAAAACTCTAGTATAATCTGTACCGGTTTAAATATCGGATTTTTGCCGATTCCGATATGTCAATTTCGGCCGATTTTCATACATCTGTAATCGGATTCGGCACATCCCTAACAGAGAGGCTAATCAGGATTGGACCTAGGAAACCTCTAACTGATCGTACGACACGTCATTGCACGAGCTTGCGCACGTGACCCAAAGCCACAATCTTGCACAAAAGATCGAGCGTGTAAGATCCGCATAATGTCTTTGAAAATGCACTTAATACATTGAGAGTGGAACTCGCATTCCTTATCTGTATTCACGACTATTGCTTGCACCATTAAAGTATTCACAATGTAATTGCACTATTTTTCTATTTCCAGGGACGCACATAAACTGGTGAAGTACGCCGCGCGCAAGGGATTGAAAGAAGCGAAGGATCTCCTCATCAAAGAGTGTTCCGAAGGGGACTGCGATTAGGACGACTCTCGGGTAAATGCTATTCAGCATGTAGGGACATGAGAATCGGTTGTTTCATACAGAAATTGATGAGACATCAAAGATGTATCAAGTTGAATTGTTAATACAACTTACCAGATCAACACTGTGTCGTTATTTCTCTTGTTAATATTTATTTTCAGATTCTTTGCCCACCCTCTTATTTTTTCCGTGTCTCCCTTCTCCACCAATCTCGCTGGTAGAGTGGTTAACACAGCGCGCTACGACGCCAGGAGTCCCGGGTTCGAATTCCGGTCTAGACATGGGTGTTTTTGCTTGTTCCTTCGTCAATACATCACTTATCATCTTCGCGATTAACAAAAGTGGCAGAAAAGCCAAGTGAAATAAATAAAATCAATCAATCAACCTCGCCCCTTCTATATGTAAATCTATCAATAGGTCCCGGGTTCAATATCCTGAGGAGGTTAACCAAAGTGCCCTAAACATGTAAATTTTAATGCACCTGATTTTTTTTCAAGGGGGGAAGTACCCTCCCTTGCCCTTGTCAAGTTACGCCTTTGGGAATGCACCTCTCTTGTAGATTCTGTATGTGTTGACGGAAAAGTCGAAGGTGAGTACTTAGGTTTTGTTGCGAACAAGAAAAGCACAAGGTTACAATCTTACAGGTCCAGTGATAACTGACAACTACATGAACAATGTCAGGAAAAACACACAAAAAAAGGGAAGCGGGTGGAAGGACAAACATTTCCCCAGCATAGAAACCTCACTTCCGCCACTGCCTTCATCCTGTCCTTATAAAACAAGTGAAAAATGAAGCGCCCCTTCCAAAACAACCGCAGGATTTTTCCAAGGGAAGTTGAAGCAAGCAGCAAACGAGGCATATTATTTCCCATAATAGCGTTGCTCTTTCAGTTCTTCAGTAAGAACTCTTTCAGTTCGGAGTTATCAGGTTCCTGCAACCTCCTTATAATAAATAACACAAACGACTGTCAATGAAAGTATATATGTGTAATATATAATTTTAGGTTAAATTTCACATTTCATGGGGGTGCGTGTCCCCTCCATTCCTGACATCAATTAGCCTTCCATTCGTGATTACAACCTCTCTTCTTGTTTATTTGTTTTTCTACATTTTCCGTCTTGTTTTCCCTCTTCTTTACTCTATTCATCTTTGTTCTATTATTCTATTTCTTCTTTATTCTCCCTCCCTCTCTCTATCTCTCTCTCCACACACACACCTTTCTGCATCGGTTTATGAATTTTTAAAGTTTCTGCCATGCGACGAAGTGTGGCCCTATCCCCTGAAGTTGGCCACCACCGCCGACTTTGACATTTTCATCTCATATGGAAGGGTTGGATAAAAAGTAATGGCAACACTGCTGTCCCGTGAAAGGGGTGAGTCACACCGCCACAATCGTTTCGTGGCTGATAGAGGAATGTCAGACGAGGGAGTACAGTGAGTGGGAGCGATTGTATGTTATTCAGTCAAAAACAGCAGTGCTCTGAAGCAGAGGACGAGAGTGCAAGCGCCCTAACAATATGTTTAGGCAAGAAGAACAACGTCTCTCAGGCAGACGGTCAACGCAGCCTACTTCTGCACCTTCTTGCAACACCACCTTCGTCTCACATTAAGAAGGAAGCGACGGCACGGTGTCCCATCATCCTGCTTGACAATGCAAGGTGTCACACTGCGAACAATGTGACGGCGCTCCTGCATAACTGGTAGTGGGAGGTACTGGAACATCCGCCGTATTCACCGGTATGAGACCGTGTGATTACGACCGTTTTGTCAAAATGAAGGAACCACTGGGCGGGAAGCACTACGACACGCGCGAAGCCATCATACGTGCTATAGGGCGGCCACTGCGGGACATCGACAGAGATGGACGTGCTGACGGTGTACGACGCCCTCCATACTTGTGACAGAAGGTCGTAGAGATGAGGGGCGATTACTTTGAAGGAATGTAACACGTGCTCCTCTGCCAATACAGTCAAGTACCAATTATACCAGTGTTGCCATTACTTTTTATCCAACCCTTGTATACCTAGACACTGACGTACACAGAGGGGAGGCTAATGGAGCTACAGCCTTTCCAGAATTTTTCAGAAAATCAAAATTTTTCGAAGAAAGTGGTAAAGAACTCGGGAAAACCGAAATTCGACCTTCAAATGACCTCATATTACATTTCTTGTCTTTGAACAACTTTTAAAACAAAGGTTGAAAATAGTAATCATGAAATATTTTATGCTGTACTTCCCTCCCGCACTCTGAATTGATTGATTGATTGATTTGCTGTATTTTACTTCGCCTTTTTGTGCCACTTTTGGCTAATTTGCGAAGATGGGGATGAGCAATGACATGATGAAATTGATGATTGGACATTCACAAACACCCATGCCCAGCCCAGGATTCGAACCAAGGACCCCTGGCGTTGTAGCGCGATATGCTAACAAATCCGTCCCCCCCTCTATAGAACGCAGCTATGTAATATCCACCCATACAATTCCAGTCTCCCCCCACCCAAAAATCCTGCCTACGTCAGTGTGCCTATGTTCCGATACCTAGGCCCATGCGAGACAGGTATTTACAACTCGAGTTGAGTCGTAAATTATAACGTAAATGAATTTTTAAACAATGTCTTTAAATGCACCATACTCTGTCGTCAGTCGAAATTCCTAGAACCGAAATCTGCCAATGAAGCACAGGAAAAGGATGCCAGAGGGATAAAAGGCAAGCGATTAGATAAATAGCATTAAGCTGTGTCCCGATGAACTCAATCGTGGGTTCAGTTTTGTCCGAGCATCGTGGTTACTTTTGAATGTCTTCTCCCTACGTGGAACCAAGGATGCCCATCCCTACAGTACTTTTACTGAAACGTAGCCCGTACCCATGGGGGACCATGCCCCCTTCAACCATTAAATATTCTATTGTGATTTGTGAACCTGTAAAAAAAAATAGAAAAATTGAACATTTTTCAGATTTTGAAGTGCCCCTCCCGGCAAAAATTCTAGATCGGCATATGGTCAGCCCCGTAGTTAGATATTTTGGCCCCCTAGGTATAATTGTGCGTTGGCGCCCCTTACCCCTTCGCACTACCAAGCACCGACATTTCGATATTTTCTTTTTTTGCCATGGTTTGTGATATTTACTTCCTACAAATTTTGAAATGATGAAACAAGGAAAACTCATTAAATGTAATATAGGTTATATTTAAAGATTCGTAGTTTGAATTTCTTATATTAAGAAAGTTTAGCTACCGAATTTAAGTATAATTCAGTTACGACACAGTGCCTAAAGAACATCTTAAAAGGGACCATTTCTACTCGTACTTGCACTTTTGGAAACAAAATCCCAGTAGTGTGTTGCCAGGATATAATCCTACAAGTAAAAGAAGAGAAAACGTTAAGAATAATAATTAAAATTAATAAGGTGTGCAGCATCTTCTCAATAGAAAAAAAAAATAGTAATTTAAAATAATTAATCTCTACTTCAAAATAATAAACTACGTATTACACATTATTCTAGGTAAAAGTAGAACATTTATAAAAGCAAACTGATATCTCAGAAGCCGGCCCCCGTGGCGGAATGGTTAGCACATCGTGCTACGTTCGAATCTAGGTCTGGGCATGGATGTTTGTGAGTGTCCTTTCATCACATCATAACTCAACCCCATCTTCGCAAATTAGCCAAAAGTGGTACAGTCATGGAAAATAGTTCTTGGGCCACGAGACCTACGATATCGTATCATCTTAAAGCCTGTTGTCTATGCAACCCAAATAACAAAATTGTCGCTTGGGTTTGCCTGGCGGACCTGGATTCTCGGGAATGATTGAGTATTGACAGCAGCGTAAGTCATACCCCCAGGCCCAGCCATAACAAACGACAGCTGGGTGCCGTGAGACCACCAGAAAAAGTTTCAGGAATTGGTTTCTTAACAACAGCTATTCGTAAGAATATGTTCTCTTTACTGATATTAGAGTCATTGTCAAGAAAGTTCACTGAAATGGTGGTTTTCGTCGAATCATCATCGCGCAACACACATGCTGTCAACCCAGAAGTCCTTGAAAAAGATTGGAGTTAAAAACAACTACTTGACAAATGATAAAACGAATCGACATTCATTAGTCCCAACTTAGAATTTTGTGTAAGACATGGATCATAATGTCCTATCATCCATTTCATAACTTCATTAATCATCCTCATCGCCTTTGTTGACGCCAAGTGCTAGAAAAGCAATATAAAATAAGCAAAATTAAGAAATTAATAAATTACATTTTCAGCGATTTCACGCAGCGACTCAGTTGCATGTAGACAAAGTTTCATTAATCGGGAACCAAGGGCCCCCTCGTTGTGCTTCATTGTCATTTTCCCTCCACTTTGCCTGCCGCGATTAACCTGATGTTGATTAATGCACAATCCACAAAGTGCACCAAAGCAGCTCATATTATGAATAGGTAAACTATGTGATATTATGCTAATTTATAATTTAGTAATAAAATGTGAATTTTGGGGGCTTCAGTTAAGTGGCTGCACATCCATTACGTAATCGCGATATCATCAAATTGTACGAAGCGTGTCTACACCTACGTAAAGTGTCAGTGCCCGTCATAGGAGTGCGCAGACCCTCTGATTAGAGGGGAATAGCCTTGATTATATTTCAGTCCGGAAAAGAATAACGTAATTTCATCTCACTTGTTTAAATTTTATTGCATTGATGGGTGTGTTTATATATAAACCCCTCCCCCCGCCCCACACACACATATAAATACATACATACATATATATATACAACACACACACACACACACACACACACACACACACACACACACATATATATATATATATATATATATATATATATATATACATATATACCAATAGTAAAAATCATATAAATTGTCTCTCAAATCTGCGTGTTCCTTTTCCTACAAGCAATTGTTCATGCACTTAAGAGAAAACCTTTTAGCAGCAGTACTTCTCTCCTCGGTAATATAAAATGCATTACAGAAAACTAATTGCGAGCAAAGCGACCAATAAATTTTCAGATCCAAATTTTTGCAAAATGAAAACAATGTCGATTTAATATGGGAAAAAAATTCATGGAGCTCCATATTATTCTCTTTTACAATTTTTTTCATTTAGATCGTTTAACGTCCAGGGTTAACTCTCGCCGACCCCTAGCTACGGCTCTGAACTTGACTAGACTGCAAGAAAAGCAGACATTAAGAGCGAAACGAGCAAGAACATTTTACAAAAGATATTTATATTTGTATAAAATTTGAAATCAAGGGGGCAATTGCAGCTCTGCCCCCCCCCCCGCAGGTGCTCTTGGCAGTCAGGAAGAAATAATGCAAGAAACACGTGAAAACAAAATCCATCTTGAGTATCCTTTTGTCCTGCTACTCTTAGATTCTGTTACTCTTGCTTTCCTTTACTTCCATGTTTGCCCTCTAAAATTGATTTCCGTTCAAGGTTGTGGGGGGGCTGTAGTTTCGCCACTGCACCCCCTATCCCCGTAGTTGCCTTTAGTGTTGCCCACGAGACGAGACTTTGGCCTGTCTCGTCTCGTGGAAATGCTGTGAAATGCTGTCTCGTCTCGAAAATATTCGTTTGTCTCGGGACACATGATCAATCTCGTCTCGTCTCGAATTTTTAAAAGCCTGTCCCGTCTCGTCCCGTGGGCAACACTAGTTGCCTTGAACTTTCATCGGCTTGAAAATACTTAATTTTCTTTAAGAGTATAATATAGAGTAGTTGTATTGATGCTATTATAAACTCAGGAAAGGAAGAGCCCCCATCAAGCAGATTTGCTTATACTTAAAACAAGCTCAACATGAGCATATGAGTTTTTTGCTCAAGTGTGGAACCCTGCCTAATCCAAGATTTTTGTAAAAATGCCCTCTGGAATTTTTTGTGAAAGGAAGAGCCCCTCAGATTGATTTGTCTATACTTACAAAAGTTGCATCAGCCAGATTTTTGTCCATAAACTTGTCAAAAATTGATATTTTTTTGGCTACACCTGAAATTAAGCCAAAAACCCATACATACACACACATATTTACTTCCAGTTTAAGTTTAATTGGACCCCAGCCTCAACTTGCATATCCAATATTAAAACAATATAATATGCAGAGACTCTCTAGAATTGCTCCGTGATTCTCTCATTTCTTATATTATATGTTTGCATGTTTCTCCTCTGTGGCAATGTGTGCAATTCCCGAGACGGTAATATTGATTTTTTGCTTTGCATGTTTCTCCTCAGCGCCAGTACTTACAGAAATTCCCGAGTATTGCATCAGCCAGTATTGTGAGAGTGGTTGAGGAGAACAGATGTGTTTTTACAGTGCTTCTCATATTTATAGGCCTGTTTGATTTAATATGAATATTAAATATATATTGAACAATATTTTGCCTGATATTTGTTACATCTAGCTTGTTTGTTGTAATCCACTCACATTTAGAGTCAGGCATATATCTATCCCAGCTTGTTATACAAAAATCAATAGCAGTGCTGGGTCATTGCTATTCAAGATATGCATGTTCGTGCAGGTATTTGCGGAAGGTCAGTGTGAATGAATATTTATTCTCTTTTTCCACTTGTGGGCTATTGGCTTTACAACCTGTCATAATAAGCATAGAGATTTGAATTGAACCCCAGGAAATTTTATATAAATACCAAAGCTAAAAATATTAACACACATACACACATACACACACACAAAGCACAGTGCTGAACCCAACTGATATTTTTATTCAGTATAAAGTTTTGAATTGAAACCCAGGAAATTGTATATAATAAACAACAGCAAAAATGCCAAATCAAAAATATTGTAATCAGTGCAATAAAAATATATTTAGCTCTAATTGGGCCAGACACCAAAAGATTTGTAACCCAGACAAATACAGAACTCCCACAAAAATTTGCCCCAAATGCAATAGAAAATACAGCATGCAATACTTCACATATACACATAAAGATACTTGTTCTGCACAGTCATCAATATTGCCCCCACAACCATCCACATCTGGTCTGAAAAGGAAGCATGAAGCACCTCTTAATGCCAGAGCAGCAAAGCAGCCACGCTATGAACCTATCCATAGCAGTTTTAATGGCCAACTTAGGGATTACCGGTTTGTATCAGAGCCAAGATGTGGCATTGAGAATTTTTTGAACAGTATAAATTCTGATCTGCAGGCAATTCTTAATGCACAAAATGGTTCTTATAAGCTGTCCCTCAAATTGTATACACAATATAAGAAGCCAAATGGCACAAAATTTACACAGCCCCACAAAACAGAAACTGTACCTGTGTATTCAAATGCAAATTCAGACACAATAATAAGCAGTTTAATAGATCAATTGAATATTAAACACTCTGAATTTGCGGCAAAAGAGTCTGGATGGAGCCTATGCGGCTCTCCACACAAGTTATATGTTAATATTTCTGAATTCAGCCCATTACAAGGATCTACATATCTGCCATTACCTGCCAATATTAAAAACAGAAGAGCCGTGGTTAATATTGAAAATACCGACCAGAAATGCTTTTTGTGGTGTATTTTAGCTGCTTTGTACCCAGTTTCAAGGAATCCTCAGAGAATAAATTATTACAAACAACATGAACATATTTTTGACGATGCAATGGAGGGTTTAGAATATAAAATGTCTGTACAGAATATTGATAAATTTGAAAAAAGAGCCAGGAATATTAATGGCAAACAATTATCTATTAATGTATTTATTTGTTCCACTGGCAATTGCCCGATAGAACCTCTCAGAATCAGTATATTTGATGATGAATCTGCTATTCCGATTGATTTGCTCTTAATTGAAGGGGATGGCACATATCATTACACTCTGATACATAATCTTGAAGCTTTAGTGAGAACACAACTAGATAAATCCAATAGAATATTTAAGTTGTGCAGAAGATGTTTAACTGTACTTGATGGTCAAAAAATGGTGAATGGGGTTCGGGAAAAAAATGCAGAAATTGCCAAAAACAAGTTAATTGAGCATCTGAAATACTGTGGCAACCATAAACCTGTTCATATGGTGATGCCCAATCCAAGTGAAAATTGCAAATTCAAAAAGTTTGAAGCCTTGTTGGAACACCCAGTATATATTGTCTGTGATTTTGAATCAATTCTCAAATCTCTTGCATTCTGCAATCCAGATCCAGAAGAATCTTCAATTACACCATACCAGTTACATGAACCTTCCAGCTTTTATTATGTGATTGTACAGGATGGTGTTGTTAGTAAAGAATATTCATACATGGGACCAGATGCCATCAAAATATTTGCACATAGAATAGAAAATGAGTGCCATAACATAGCATCTAACATCTTATTAAAATCAAAACCCATGTTGCCTTTAACAGAGAAACAGATTGAAGATTTCAACAATGCAGAAAAATGCCCGGTATGTGAATCTGAATTTTCAGATACAAATATCAAGGTGAAACACCATTCTCATACAGATGGTAAATTCTTAATGGCCCTGTGTAATAACTGTAATATTCAGATCAAGAGACCAAAATTTGTCCCCATATTTTGCCATGGAGCATCCAATTATGATTTTCATCATTTGATCAGATATGAGGGGTTTGACAAGCAGAATTTAAATATTTTAGCTGAAAATGATGAGAAATATATTGCTATTAGCAAAATAATTAAAGTTAATGGTGTTCCTATTCACATAAGATTTCTTGATTCTTACAGAATTTTATCTGCTAGCCTGGCTACACTGGCCACTCAATTATCTGATGATCAATTCAAAATCACATGTGCCTTGTTTCCAAATCAGGACCTGAAATTAATTAGGCGGAAGGGTGTATAGCCATATGACTATGTTACAGATTTTTCTAAATTTGATGAGTGTTCCCTGCCACCACAAGAAGAGTTTTACAGCAAAATCAGAGGATCTGGAATCACTGATGATGATTATCACCATGCCCAATTGATGTGGAACAATTTAAAATGCCAGACATTTGGTGATTATCACATGGCTTATTTGAAACTTGATGTGACCCTCTTAGCTGATATATTGCAGGCATTCAGAAAATCATCAATGCAAAATTATAAACTGGATCCAATATATTTTTTCAGTGCCCCGGGCCTAGCATGGGCTGCAATGTTTTTAAACACCAAAAAGCAATTGGATCTGATCCAAGATCAAAATAAGTATCTGTTTATGGAGGAAGATATAAGAGGGGGGATGGTGCAATGTTCCCAGAGATATGCCAGAGCAAATAACAAATATATGCCTGATTATAATCCAGAATTGCCATCAAATTATATACAGTATGTAGATGCAAACAGCCTCTATGGTCATGCCATGATGCAAAAACTGCCATATGCAGGGCTTGAATGGGTTGAAGATTTCAATATTGAAGATCTTCAGGACTTTGATGACAGTAATTATGGCCTATTCTTAGAGGTTGATCTGACAATTCCAGATGATTTACACAACAAATTTTCTGATCTGCCCCCAATTCCTGAGGTTCAGTGCTCACCTGGCTCTAAACAGAAGAAGCTCATGATGACACTGGAGCCAAAACAAGGCTATGTCATATATTACAAAAACCTCCAGTTCCTGATGAAACATGGTGTTCAAGTGACCAAAATTGGCAAAGTTTTGAGGTTCAGGCACTCAAGATGGTTGAAACCATATATTGATACAAACACGGAGCTTCGAACATCTGCAAAGAGCCAATTTGATAAGGCCTTGTTTAAATTGATGGTCAATTCTGTGTATGGCAAAACTATTGAAAATGTCAGAAAACATACCGATGTTAAAATAATTACTGACCCCAGCCTGAGCAAAAAATTGGTTGCAAAGCCTAATTTTAATTATAGAAGAATTTTTGATGAAAATATGGCACTTTTCAACATGAAAAAAACAAAGATTAAGTTTGATAAACCTATTTATGTAGGGGCTGCAATATTGGAATTGGCCAAATTACATATGTTAATATTGTATTATGATGTGTTGAAACCTTTTTATGGTGATAATGTAAAATTGATGTACATGGATACGGATAGTTTTATTCTTGATATTAAAACAGAAGATGTTTATAAAGATATGACCCAGCCTGAATTGTTTAAATATTTTGATACCAGTGAATTGCCAGGCCATTTGAATATTCAACCCCACAACAAAAAGGTGCCCGGCAAGTTAAAAGATGAAACACTTGGTGATGTTATTGTGGAATTTGCTGGGTTAAGTGCCAAGATGTACAGTTTTAAAACATGTAGTGGTGTTGCTGCTAAAAAGGCCAAGGGTATTGGCAAAATAGCTGTGGAAAAAGAGCTTGAATTTGAAGATTATAAAAATTGCCTCAAATCCCAGAGTTTAATCAGAACATCAGAATCCAGAATTCAGAGTGTGGATCACTTATTGACTAGCAATATTGTAAGAAAAGTGGCTCTGGACCCACATGATGATAAGAGATGCATTTTATCATGTGGCATTCATACTTTACCATGGGGTCATTGTGATTTGAAAAATGGGAATCAATGCCCAATTACAGAGCATGATTTGAAATAAATAAACATGCCTATGAACTTATTTGGGTTCAAAAAACAGGCTATTATGGAGCTGCCAACACCACAATACTCTTCTGATATAATATCTAAACTGAGTGGCTTGTTAATTATTCATCTGAACAGCATACTTACAGATGTTGATGATGAAACAGGCAAAATATTGTACATATTTAACAATAATTTAAATCATTACCAATTACCTGTAGGTGCGCAATTGCAATTTATTACAACTCCTGAGGGTGATGTTAAAATTTCAGTAGGGAGAAATATTTACAGAATTAAGCACTCAAACATGGTTTCTGGCACTGTTTATACTGTTTCTGCTGGTGATTGCTTATATATTGAGGTCCCTGGATCATATGACAAACTTATACCTTTTTTTATAGAATTAAGAATCAGATATTCAATAATAAATAACCACTAAACAAAATGCCTAATGATATTTTTGGCCATACAAGACATGAAGATCACAGTGATGAGATTTTGATGCTTGATGTCAGAGTCAAGAAATTAAGAAGTGATTTACAAGCTTTACAAACAACACTCAATGCCAGCCTTCAATTAGAAATTACAAATTTACAATCACAATGCATGGACCCTCTTCTTAAAATTGATTCTGAACTCAAATTATTGCTTCAGAAATATACTGACCTGGCCACATTGGATAATTTTCAAAGTTTAGAAGAAGCTGTTGCAGCTCTTCAAGCCAAATTTAAGACCCAGGCTAACAACTCTGAGCAATTGAAACAACAATTGGAAGAGCAAATAAATAATGTCCAGACACAACTCCAAACAATTGTCAAAAGCATAAAATCACAGGAAGATTTTGATCTGGTGATTTCCACTCTAAAAGAACAGATTCAGTCACTGGAGATACCAAATCTGGATCCTCTGAACAATGCCATAGCCGAGGTTAAAGAAAAAATTGAGACACTTGAAAATTTTATGAACAACTTGCCATCTTCTGATGCTTTGAATGCAATAACTCGGAGTGTAGCAAATATTAAGCTGCAACTTGAAACATATGAAGATTTTGGAAAAATTCAAAGTTCCATAACCCATCTTGAAGGTACAATAGCAGCAGTGCAAAGTGATTTGGCAAATGTACTAGAATCTCGCCTGCCCGGTATTGTAGATACCCTTGTCAGTGTCCAGCAACAAATCACAAAGCTTGAAAACCTCAACACTGAATCTGAACTATCTCATTTTCATCACTTGATAGATGATATCCAAACAAAACTTGAAATTTTACAACAATCCACACCCTCTCAGGCAGATATAGCCCTGCTCCAAAATGCTATGCAAAATGTGGCTCATGCTTCTGAATTAAATGATGTGAAATTGGCACTTGAATCTTTGCAAAATACAGTATCAAATCTTCCTACATCACAGGAACTTAAAAATATTAAGAGGGCAGTGAATCGCATATTGAAATCAGAAGATATCAAAAATATCCAAGCAGAGATCAAACATCTCACTCAGACAGTGGCCACTCTTCCAACCAATCAACATATTAATGAACTGCATGCCCTGTTTGAGGATATCAGAAGACAGGTCCATGATCTTACAGCTCAAAATTCAAAATTGGCAGTTGTTGAAAATTTGAAACAAATTTTAGCTAATATCAAGCAACAGCTAGGGACCATGGAATCCAATCAAGCAAATGCTCTGTCTGTTTTTGCCACCCAGCTACAAGAAATTGTGCAGCAATACAAGAAACTTGTTGTGGACATAAAAATCAAGCCAGGCCATGATGATGTTGTTAGGACCATCAATGAGCACCTTGAATCTGTAACAAGCAGATTGCTCACAGCAGAAAAGGAAATAACAGGCATAATTGAGAATCCAAAACATTCAGTAATTCTTGAATTGTACAGCATCCCCAACAAAGAATATGATTCACCATTTACACCAGGAGGCAAAATATATATGCTGTCCCCTGCACAATTTTATTACCAGTTTTTTTGTTGGGGGCACATTGAGACCAATCAAAATCAAATATTGGCTACAACCACAGGCACACCACTACCCCACCTTATCAATAACAAATGCTGATAACAAAGTGAAAATCACCCGTGTAGAATTGGAGGATTTTACAGATCCCAATACATTAGAAACAGCATATGTTGAAGATGATGGCTCTTTGGAATTTAAAATACAAATAGGGGACAAATTATATTTAGAAAATCCTGCAGTATCAGCTGCTGAACACCCCATAGTTGCAATATTCTTGTTTACATATTATGTCTAGACAAATTATTGTTGATGAATTACACAGACAAGCCAGACATAATTTTAAGAGACTGCCAGTAGTCACAAAAGGCATAGATGATTTATGGCAGGGGGACTTGATTGAAATGGCAAGTGGACAGTTGAAAAACTTAGACAAAATCAACAAGGGCTACAAATATCTACTCACTGTAATAGACACATTTTCAAAATTTGCCTGGGCTGTGCCACTCAAATCCAAGACTGGAACATGTGTTACAGAAGCCCTCAGGACAATCATCAATCAGAGTGGAAGATCCCCGCGCTATTTGCAAACAGATAATGGCAAAGAATTTTATAATTCAGTGTTTCAACAATTTATTAAAAGCCAGGCAATAAAACATTATTCGAGTTACAGTGATCTCAAAGCCTCAATTGTAGAGAGATTCAACAGAACCTTAAAAAATCTTATGTATAAACAATTTACCCTCCAAGGTAATTATAAATGGATTAATATTCTTCCAGAACTTCTACATAAATATAACAACTCCGTCCATTCCACAATCAACATGAAACCCTCTGAAGTAACTTCATCTGATGAGCAAAAATTGATCAGGACTGTTTATTATCCTAAATATTAGACAACAACAAGAAAGGCCAAATACAGGGTGGGTGATCAAGTAAGAATCAGCAAATATAAGCACTTATTCAAAAGAGGCTTTACAAGAAACTGGAGCACTGAATTATTTACAGTGGTTCAAGTTAAACCCGGGACCCTTAACACATATATAATAAAGGATCACCGAGGAGAAATTCTCAAAGGCAGGTTCTATGAACAAGAGCTCAGCAAAACTAAACAGCCTGACACATATCTCATAGAAAAAATTATCCGCAGAAAAGGCAACAAGTTACTTGTCAAATGGCTAGGACTTCGAGAACACAGCTGGATCGATGCAAACAAAATAATAATATGAGCACCTGGGATGTTATAAAGAGGCTGCCAGAACCTGAACAGCAGAATAAGAGAAATGGGAAGTTGCTACCTGATAATATTAGGTGTCTTATTGTTGGGCCATCTGCTTGTGGTAAAACTACACTAATGGTTGATAATTTTTTATTGGCACCCAACTGGTTAGACTGGAAAAACAGGCACTTGTATATCTTCTCTAAGAGCTTGGAACAATTAAAATATCAGCAGCTGATGAAGCTATATGATGGATTGGATATTGCCACTTTTGAACCAGATGTTAAGCCACTTCATGAATGTCTCGATAATTCTGTTGTTGTGTTTGATGACATTATATTGGATAATCAAAACAAGGTTAGAAACTTTTTTACACAGGGCCGGCACAAAAACATTGATTGCTTCTACCTGGCACAGACTTTTTCAAAAATACCCAAGCAACTGATCCGGGACAACAGCAATTTTATATGTGTCTTTCATCAAGACCATACCAACCTCAAACACATACATGATGAATATGTAGGTGGGGACTTGAGCTACAATGATTTTTCCAAGTTTTGCAGCAAGTGCTGGAGCCAGGACAGTTATGGGTTTGTCACAATTGATATGACAAGAACACCCAATAGTGGCAAATACAGAAATAAAATCAACAATTTTCTAGACATTGAAACATAAATAAATAACCATGAAAAGGCCAATTATTGATGATCTTAAATTAAGAGATTATCTTGTAAAAAGATTTAAGGGATGGAAATCAGAGAACCGAGGAATTTATGAAAAACACAAACAAACAGAACAGCCTGTAATTGATGCTATTAATAATTTAGGTAAGAATATCAAAACTGTTACAGAGCAAAATCAAAATTTGCTCACAGAGCTTGTACCTGTAGCTGCAAGGAACATATTAGATTATCCATTCACCCCACTTTCCAGTATTCATACACCTAGTCCTATTGCTCCTAGAAGAATTGAGGCTAGTCAGGATCCTATTGAATTGGGTCTTCTTGCTCAAAAATATTTAACCACACCTAAAGACAATAAAGATGAGGTGTTTGGCTTATATGCTGACACAGAGCTTGATGGCAGCATCATACATCGAATTGGCAATTTCAGAGTAACATTTATGGGAGATGATATAATTGTATATTCAGAATCTCGACTTGGAGAAAAAGGTGCTTTTGTTAAGTACACCGGCACACCTGGATTGTGGGAACTGATGACTAGGAAAAGGCCTGGCAGCTATACAGATCAAGATTATGAGGATTACAAAGAAATATTAATAAAATCAGATGCTCTATACCAGAACAATGATCCCACACAAAAAAGAGTCAAGTCGAGCAGTGGGGCAAAATACAATAATTTAATCAAGCCCATATGGTCACAGATCAAGACTGGCAGTGGAATCAAACAATACAACACCCTGCCTAAAGAATTTGTGTGGGTTGATGATGTCAGGAAACTTGTAGATAGGTTATTGGTGATAGCTGGGGAGGAAAATGCTGGGAACCACAATTTTTACAATGAAAAGGTTGGAATTATGGACATGATAAGCACCAAATTGTCTAATTTTATAGTGAATGACACTAAGGGGATTGGATATCTTATAAAAATAATTAATACTCTACCACCTAAATTTTGGAATATTTCTGAGGGTCGGGGCCTTGTTAATGACATTATAAACAAGCTGCCATTTGAACTACACATTCCGGGCTATCAGTATTGTGGTCCAGGCACAAAACTGGATCATAGATTAAACAGAGGGGATCCTGGTGTTAATCCCTTAGATGCTGCTTGTAGAGACCATGATATTGCATACAACACACATTCTGATCTTGACAAGAGACATGTTGCAGACAAGAAATTAGAAGAGGCTGCATTTGGCAGATTTGTAAGCAAAGATGCTTCTTTGAGTGAAAAAATAGCAGCATTGGGAACCACCATAGCCATGAGCACCAAACAAAAACTGGGGTGGGGGTTGTGAATATATATATAATAAACCTACAATGAAGGCCAAGGGTGTTATGTATCAAATACCTTATGCAGGTCTCAAATCTCTTAAAACTATTGACAGTCTTTTAACCAAAAAGCAGCGCAAGAAAAAAAATTCTTGTATTGCAAAGGGGCATGGTATGAAATTGTTACTTAGCACCCCCCAATTAAAAAAATTACAGCAATCAAGAAAAAATCACATGTGGGGGGATTTATATTTACTATCCCTGCCATCTTAGCTGCTCTCGGGGCTGTTGGGAGCTTGGCCGGGGGATCAGCTGCCATAGCAAAAACAGTAATAGATGCCAAGAAGAATAGGGCAGAATTAGATGAGCAGAAGCGCCATAACCTGGCAATGGAGAAACAAGGCAAAGGTGTTAAGAGAACCATGAATAAGTTTAAAAAAAACAAGAGCCGCTTACAAACCAAGATATTGAAGCTTTAATCAAGCCACTGGGCATCAAACATTTTAGAGGTGTGTACATGTCTGATTCTTTGCCAGAACAACCACTCAACAAAGAGTGTGGCATAGTTAATTTGAATAAGTACAAAAATCAGGGCACTCACTGGATTTGTTATCTTAAATATTTAAAAAATGAGGTATTTGTGTTTGATTCATTTGGAGGTGTTCCACCTGAAAATTTAATAAAATATCTAAATTCAGCTAATCTTTATTACAATAATGCCCGTGTTCAAAACTTCAAAGATGTTAATTGTGGACATTTGTGTTTATCTGTTCTTAGATATATGTCTCAAATAAATAAACCATCAATTGAAGATTTTCAAAAAGCCTTGTGGCATCTGAAACATCATGGGGGTATTCCATCTCACCAGCCAAAATTCAATATTGAAACTCAAATTACATGATGACATAGTATATCCCAAAACAATAGCTCTCAGGGCATTTTATGGCATGTACCTGATCCCCAATATTACACACCACAACAACAAAATTGCAGTAGGGGATGAAAAAATTGTCATCACTCCAGGGCAATATAATCTCTCCACTCTAAATGCTCAATTACCCAGAGGTGTAGTGTTAAGTCAAAATTCTGTCACTCACAGAGTAGAAATTGTATCTGCCACAGAAACAGTGGATCTGGACACTATAGGAGAGCTGTTAGGATTTGAGAACAACACAAAACTTGAACCAGGCATCAAACACACTGCTATGAATATACCTAAATTCTTAGCCATAGAGACTCTGAATATTCACTGCAATGTGGCTGAGGGTATGATCACCAAATCAAATGGCATAGGCACTCACAAACAAACAGGCATTATTGCAACATTCAAACCTAATTCTGAATTCATGGAGCCCATCATCTACAATCCATCCCCAACATTATATTTTCCTGTGTGTCATAATAGAATAGATAATATTGAATTGATGGTCACTAATGAAAAAGAAGAATTAGTTGATTTTGCTGGAGCCACAACAACTGCAATCATAGAGATTAACATTTAAATAAAAATACATACAAGAAGAAAATGGAAAATATTGAGAGTTATGAGCTACAATCATTCCCTCCAAACAGGAGGACATTTGCAAATTTAAATCAACCCAACACAGAAATTGAGGTTGATCTTGATGTAGGGGATGGATTTATACACCCCCACAGAGCAGATCTATACATCAAATTTGATGTTGTAAAGCTCGATGGTACCGATTATCCGGCAAATACAAATATAAGACTTGTAGACAATTTTGTGCCGCATCTTTTCTCTGAAATTGAGATCAGAAAGCATGGTGTTGTTATAAACAGAATAGATTATCCCGGTATTACCTCCACAGCTTTGGCTACATTAAAATTATCCAAAACCGAGGCTTCATACTACAAAATCGGTGGATTTGAGGCTGGTGATAATATATTATCTAAGAACCACACAGTGCTGTTCCCGATGCGCCTATTGCCAGGATTCTTCTCGGATTACAAAGAAATTATGTGGAAGGGTGGGTTAAGAATCACATTTAGAAGAGCTGCAAATGATAATAATACTTTGATGAGGTACAGTGCAATAAACTCTACAGGAGAAGCTCTGCCTAATACCCTACCAGATGCAGGCAAATGCATTATTCAGACTATGGAGTTAAGAATCCCTGTTGTTGAGTATGAGGCCAGTTATGCTCTTAAATACAAAGCAGATATAATAAAAAATCCACAGGTTCCTCTACAATTTTATACATATCAATGTGTACAGAAGCCCGCATCTGGTACATATTATGAATTTGATGCTACAAATTCATTCTCCAGCATACAATTTGACATGCCTGATTTTGTAGTGGTATTGTTTCAGACTGGAAGACACAACAATCAGGAAAAAAATTCAAGCAAATTTGATAGCTGCAACATCAAGAACATATATCTTAAAAATGGCAGAAATGAGGTTTTTCCTAGAGAAAATTACAATTTAGACATGTCCAAGAATGATTTCCTCAAATTATGTGAGGCATTTTCTTCCTTCAAACGTGTCACTACAGGTAATACTGACATGTATTACACACCAGATGAATTCAAAGCACAGAGACCCATGTTTGTAATAAACACTTCAAAAAGGAAACAAGTTGTGGTGAATGACAGAACAAACATTAA
Source organism: Lepisma saccharinum (assembly GCF_977018435.1). Taxonomy (NCBI): domain Eukaryota; kingdom Metazoa; phylum Arthropoda; class Insecta; order Zygentoma; family Lepismatidae; genus Lepisma; species Lepisma saccharinum. The sequence continues at coordinate 1,485,455 of NC_139233.1, read as the reverse complement.
AATTATCTGTGAATTCCATGAGGCATTACCTGATGACACCATATGTAGTGTTATTCTCATAGGTGAAAAATCATATGTTTATGATGTAAGAAATGAGAGAGTCACAGAGCAATTCTAGAGCTCCGATTCAAACACAGAGGCCCTTTGATTATAAAACAATAATACCAACATTTTGCTGTCAGGAAATATATTACTTACCCAAATTTTATAGTACATCTGCTCGTGGCAGAAAAGCTTTTATACCTACCCAAAACACAACACATCTGCCAAAAGCTGAAATACAGAAATATTGCAATAATTATTCTGTAAGTTAAAGACTTGAGCCCATATTATTGCAACAAGACCAAACCTGCAATTCAGTTTGCATGACAAATATCCATGAAGCCAATACTAGGAATTTCCTCAATATGATGAATGGCAAGTAATTTTCCCTGAAAGGGGGTACAGTACAGATAAGAATTTCTCTTTGAGTTCTATGACAAATGACATGTAATTTCCCTCTGAAAAAACATAGTGCAGGTTATGCCAACAGATAAAATCTCCCAGGCATACAGAAAGAAGGCAATTACTCTTTGATGATGAATAATATGTTATTTCTCTCTGAAAAAACACAATATAGATTATATCTGCTGGCATACAGAAATAAGGTAATTACTCTTTGATGATGAATAATATGTTATTTCTCTCTGAAAAGACGCAGTGTAGATTATATCTGTTGGCATAAAAGAAATATAATTTTCCCGGGCAAACATAATTAACTGCTGGCCAAAACATAGGATTGATTAAAAGATTAGAACATGCAAGCAGTTAATTATGTTTGCTTGACCTCTATTCTATTGTATTGATCAGAGAGTTTTGCTTCATAAAAATATAACAGCAGTTAATGTGATTTTATACCCAGACAACAGCTATTAACTAGGCTTGGGTGATCCAATTACCCAACAAAATAATTCTGCTCTGTTGTTCTGTTGTATAACACTTTTACCAGGTTTTCAGATCTGGGAGTTGTATATCAACTAGCAGTAATTATTCTCAAAATCTCACGTATGGAAATATTATTTTGCCACATGTATTTCAATCTATCAGGACTCGAACCCAGAACCCCTTGTTTATCAATTAAACTTAAACTGGAAGTAAATATGTGTGTATATGGGTGGGTTTGTGTGTGTGTATGTGTGTATATATAGCTTTTTGGCTTAATTTCAGGTGTAGCCAAAAAAATATCAATTTTTGACAAGTTTATGGACAAAAATCTGGCTGATGCAATTTTTGTAAGTATAGACAAATCAATCTGAGGGGGCTCTTCCTTTCACAAAAAATTCCAGAGGGCATTTTTACAAAAATCTTGGATTAGGCAGGGTTCCACACTAGAGCAAAAAGCTCATATGCTCATGTTGAGCTTGTTTTAAGTATAAGCAAATCTGCTTGAGGGGGGCTCTTCCTTTCCTGAGTTTATAATAGCATCAATACAACTACTATATAGTTTAATAACGGCGATAGGATTCATCTATCCTTAATTTCTAGGTGAAAATATAATAATATAGGGGCATAGATGTCTGAAAGGGAGGCAAGGATTGCCACATCTTCCCCTTAGAAAACGAATGTCAACCAAAAAGTACGTTTTCACATGTATAATTTGATTTCAGTCATAATAATTTACATTAATTATTATAATGAGGATGCAGGAATGCGATAATGCAACACTATTATCGGGGTAATATGCCCCATGGAAAAATACCTTGCTTGTCTCTTCGTGGAAAAAATCTGCAGACGTCCATGATTAGGGGTGCATTTGCCCTCCCCCTGGCCCCATGGGCGCACGCCTATGATCCCCGTGATGGAATATGTAGCGCAAAGCCAGGGCTTTAAGATCAAATTTGTTTTGTTATTGTTTTTATTAGTAATTACCTCAGTTTTCTTCCTCTGAAGTTAAATTATTCATGACGACGATTTATGATTACATTAAAGACATGAATGAACATACACAATGAATCCATTTTGGTCGGAACTCGAACTCGGAACCTTGTTCGGCAAGAAATAAAAATATCCATAAGGCATGAGTGTTTCATTGGAGATGTTCCTCTACTTCCGTCATTTTATCACTAATATATTTCTTTAATATACAATAATAAGTCACAACTACCTAAAAATAAATATTATTTTGCATTTTCACGTGCACATGTTTTTTTACGGTTAGAGTGTGAACTGGCACCTGTTTATTTAGATTGTTCATTATGTTTCGTGTGTAGCTAAAGATAGGAAATATGGTTGAGGAACGATTAGGGCTATAAGAATTCCGTCCGTGACGGAGTGGTTAGCACAGTGCGCTACGATGTCTGATGTCCTGGGTTCGAATCCCGTCGTGCGTATGAGTGTTCTTTGTGAGTGCCCCTTCATCAATTTCATCATATCACTCATCCTCGTCGTCGCGATTAGCAAGAGGTGAAAGAAAAACGACGCTAAATAAGAAAATAAAAAGACTTATAAGAATCAATCTTATTTCCGGACGTGTCCTACATTTTATAGTTGTGTCTGGCCTCCGGAAGGAATTTGAAAGAAATCTCAAATGTCTTATACGTATTTTGAGCATCACGTAACTTCAAATTAGATGGAGAAACAGAAAAACTGAGGGTAGTCTAAGATAACGTGGTTCCTTGGAGAAGTATGCTTAAATCAAAGAGTGTGCATGGTTGCTACTGGATGTTCGGAAAAACAATTACAATCCCAGCTCAGAAATTACTTCACGATTTTCTAGATCCGAAAAAGTCCGGATATATGTATAAAAATGCTTACTTTGTGAAGTTTTATCGATATAAGTGTCGGTAATTTGTTCGAAGTAACAAGTAATTTTTCTCGTTATTGGAGAAATAAGGCACACAATTCTGTTTTTTCCCGGTGTATAGTAGTTTTTTTTACATATTAATAAACAAGAACTTCCAGACTTTGTTTACGAAATTGTGAATTTTTTCCTTCCCGAATTCATGGATTGTTTTCTCTTCCTGGCCCCACATCGACGAACAACGTTCTGTCTTACATACTCAAGTTGAAATCACATACAGCCGTGCTATTAATTAGCAGTTGAGGAATTTTGAACTCAACCGTTCACTTCAACATTAATTTTTCAGCTGAAGATGTGTCATATTCTCGTTATATGCTAAGATGTCCTAGTAACCTATTATAGTTACTGCAAATACGATCGTGTTCAACATTTTGAGACAATTTGTCCTACTTTCCGCTGACGAGTGATCTGATAGCCCTATGTGTGATGAAAACTGTTTTTACTCAATTTCTGATATAATTTATTCCAGCATTTCCTTCAACTTCTATTACCTTGTTATTACCTCCAATGCTTACACAACTTTGGGTTCATAAATGTTTACAACACCCCCATATCCCGCGTGTAAATAGCAGGCAACAACACTCTGGAAGACCATAATGTATACAACTTGTTTACTACATATTTTACGAAAATATTAGAATGTTAGCTTGATATAACTGTGGATTGGAACGAACGAAATAAAATACCTGTTTTATACGCACACTGGAACGAGCGCAGGCCTGGTGTGAGTCACTCTGGCAGTGAAGGTCACTGATCGAAGCAGTTGATGCTTGCTTACTACAAGCAGGCGCCATATCATTCCTCAAGGAAACACGGAAATCTTAGTTACTTTCTTTCGCCAGACTAATGGTGAACATTTACAGGAACGTAAGGAGTAGTATCGTATTCTCTTGGAATTAGATTTCGTGGTGTTTAAAAGATATCATAACAATATGTAAATCTCTTTTGTGACCTACACTGAACTTATTTTAAAGTTTCATTGACATGTGAAAGCGGAAATTTAGAGATCCTTCTTCCTTACGATTTCTAAACAACCGAAGAGTGTGGTGAACGTGAAACTACTTATTGTTCGCATCAACGATATGCATTATACAAATGGTCCTTAATAAAAAACCCTATTACATCACAGGAAGTGATATTTAAAACAATTCTACCACGTATCCAACGTAACCAATATTCAGATTGATTCCAAGCTTCTGTTTGGGTTATTTTGTGTCGCATTTTTACCTCTTGCGATAATCGCGACGACGAAGATGATGAGTAATGATACGAATGCAATGCTATATCTAAGCCTCAACAGGTTTCAAAAATGGATCCTCTGGCTTTGTAGAGAGTTACGGTGATTTTTATTTTTATTTTCATTTGGTATTTTAAGTCCACTTTATGCACACAAAGGCTAATCGAGACTGCATCTACAGTTTAAAGTGGGATCCTAACCACTGTGTCTCCACCGGGTATCGAACAGGGGACTCCTTGATTACAATGCGACTCCTCTACTACAGCGCCTTCGGGAAGGATGAGAGAGAGAGAGAGAGAGAGAGAGAGAGAGAGAGAGAGAGAGTTACGGTGACTACGATAATGAAGAATTGAAAGTAGCAGAACGCCTAAGCTATTCTTTTGTCAATATTGGAATCGTTAATGAATGAATGTTATGAATGTCAGTTCAAATTGAAAAAAAATAAACTACTTTTAAAAGATTTCCAGAGTGCCGTTACTAATCGTTAATTTTTCTCTTTCCACACATTACTTTGCTACTATGTAGATATTTGCATGCTAAGATGTAGAAAGTGCTGCATTTTCAGTGTTTGGAATTGCGATTTATTTCTGAGAATGGAGTGAGTAGTGGGAAAAGGATCACCTCACATGTTTGGATTATACCTCCCCGCCAAAAAAAAGAGACAAAATATATATCGGCTGTTGTTCTTATAAGGAAATATAACATGTATGAATTGTCTCAAGAAATATTGGAGCCTATTCACATCCCTACGGAACTTGGAAGAAAGCCCACGTAGAGATTGGGAAGTTTTGTTACGACAAAATTGGGATGTGTAGTAAATTAAAATGCAAAGTCCTACCTTGTGCTTTGCACCAAGCCATGAAGGCGTATAGGGGGCGTGGAGTTAGTGGAGTTAGGGCCCCACGCTTTCTTCATCAGGCGGAAGGTGGGAATGATGTGATCAGCACCACGCCCCTGGCCGCCATACCCCCCCCCCCCTTCCCCAGAGTTTCCTCGAGGGTACCGACTTTATACGACGCTGGGTGGGCACCGAAGCAGCTTGAACAGGTGGACAAAATCCCGATTATCCCCCGTCGAGGATCGAACCCAGATCTCTCGCATGGTAATAAAACACCCTAACGACTGTGCTGCTGCGGCACATACAGTAATTAAGGCAAGAATTGTTTTAGCGTTTCGTTCAACGTTTTTAGGGGAATCATTTTCGGAGATATAACGGGTAGCTCTTGTCGGTTCTGCGACCTGGGTTGAGAAAAGGCGATTTTCTGACGAAGAACATTCCACCTGACAAGTCACGTGACTTTCCTACATTTCCTGTGCCTGTTGGCTTTTGCATGAAAGACGAGTTGCTCTTGAGACAGACAGAATCACCCGATCACCTAATGGTGCAATGTGTGTTGCCTTCCCTTCCGGCATTATTTACTGCCATTATAGTCTTATGGGGAAGAACTTTTTTCCACCACTGTACAAGAAGCGAAGTAAAATAAAGCAAATCAATGAATGATATCTCAGAAAGAAATTAAAATTTAACTTTACTTCCTCTCAATGAAGCAAAACCGTCAATTACAGTATCAAAATGGACAATTTTTGCATTTAGTTTTCAATTGGCAATAGTACAATGTAAATTACTCCGTCCAATATTCTATTGTCTTAATAATTATAATAATAATAATAATAATAATAATAATAATAATAATAATAATAATAATAATAATAATAAAAAGCTTTGCATGGCGCTCTATGCTTCAGCCCCACTAGCCTACCCCTCGCTACGGGGCTGCCTATGGTTATTGGTATTTGTGTTTTTGAAATGTGTCTACGAATATGTTTTTATGACGTAGGGATGTCGTCCATCGAAAAGTAAGCGGTCCTCCTCTGCACGGGAAGAATCGCAACGTGTCCGCAGACAATGCAGGGAATCGAGGCCGCGTTGCACAAGGCTGCGGTCACGTTTCTCCAGAAGCACTTTCTCGTCTTTAACGAGCTTCGGCTATGGCGTAAGAGCATAACTTGAGAAGCACGTCATCTTCAATCTGTCATTCGTGATGACTGCAGGTTTGGAAGTCTTCAAGATTCGCCATGCACGATGGCAATCCAAGTGTGTTGATGTTGTCCAATACCTTGAGACTGTTGTAAAAGCCAAAATACGAATAAAATTTTGAGTTTGAGTTTGAAGTCCACTTGAAAATCAAACGTGTTTTGTTGTCAAGCAAAACAGTTCTTCTGCGTGTTGTGTACTTAACGCGATATTTCGCTGTCTCTTTCTCTCTTTCTTCCAATCTCTCTCTCTCTCTCTCTCTCTCTCTCTCTCTCTCTCTTCCTTTCTCTGTTTGTCTCTCTTTCCCTTTTCCGCTATCTCTCTCTTTTACTCTCTCGTGTCTCCGTTCCTCTCTCTGTTTACGTCTGTCTCTTTGCCTCCTTTATTTTTTCTTTCTCTCTTTTGTCGTGCTTTGTTCCTTTCGTCGTCTTCCTCCTCCAATGACGGTGCCAGAAGAATGAGATGGGAGACAGAGGGGAAGGGAATATTTTCTGGGGACAGTAGCGTAGCAAGGAGTGGGCGAAGAGGGCGACCATCCTCGCGCCTGAAGGGGCCTCAAGTCCTAATAAATAGGAATGTAAAAAACAGATGGGAAAGGTTTTTGTGGCCAATAAAATTACAACATTCTGTTTCTATCTGGCTTTAAATTTTAATATCATTTATTATTATACGTCAAATCAGGGGCTAACATACAGGCAGGCGGACTCTAAGCTTAAGGAGGACCGAAAAATGTAAAAAATATTGTCGTATTTCTCACGTGAAACATTTACGCAAAAATTCACGCCAACTTGCTTGGTTATTTTTACCCATTTATTCTTTTCTCGAACAAAAAGCTCTTTGTCTTGTGTTTTCTTCTTTCTCTTGACATTGTACTCCCGATTTTAATAAAGAACCTCCAACTGCCACGAAGCAACTGCGAGACATTTTAATGCTTGCGTTGTTTTCAACCCAAGGAGGACATGAGTAATATTTTCTTCCTGCCTTCCTACAGCTTCAGATTTCAGCTTTCGGAAAAGAAATAAATACATTTTCAGGGTGAATGAAATTATTAAATTTCGTCAGGAATGTATTACTATTATTTAAACATGATAATTTTCTGACGTATCCCTGAAGATTTTGTATCGATTCACTGAGATCTCACATTTAAAGAACGGATGGAGGTCTCGCATTCTAAACTTGCCCAGGGCCTCGCGATGTGTTGCTACGCCACTGTTTACAAGTGTACACCATTACAAATACCATACAAAAATACAAATTTGAGCTAAATCAGCTTTTATTTACCTGGTTTTTATTCTTTGTTGGTGTTTAGGGGGCAGACTGCTTCTCCTGGGACACTTTGTGTTTCTCTCTCCCCAGGGGCGGTTCAAAATAAAATTTTCACTCAGGCGAGGTGGAATTTTCGCGCCTCTCACTTTCCACGCTGCTCCCCGACCCCCATCTTTCTATCCTGGTGCTACTTTCCACAGTCTTCCAATAAAAATCATGACCGTGGTATATATGTACGGTTTTAATGACAGGCTAGCTTAGAAAAGTGACAAATTCGTTCATGAGCATCCCCTTTACGAAAGTCACGAATACGGCACTGGCTGGTGGGAGGAGGTGGGGGAACAGGGTGGATTTCCCCCCACCAACAATCTTGGTCTCAAAAATCCCTGAATCGAACATATCCAGGGGGGAGAGCTTTTGTTATTACAACAAAAGATAAGCAATTAGTTTTGACGTTAAATATACTTACAAAGAATAATATCGAAAACACAAAGTAGTGTGGTAAGTGGTTGTGAGTGTTGCACGCTCTCTTTCGCTCTTTCAAGAGACCTTTCATTTAAATTTTTAGTAATTTGATTTTATATTCAATAATTTTATAAATATTTACTATATTGTATAAGATTATACAGTAAAACCTCGTTAATCCGAACCCCGATAAGCTGGACATAGCTTAAGCAAAGCCCCCAAAAAGAATAGCAGAATACAAGGTTTTAAATGTGCCTAGAAGTCAAAAAGGAACTTCCCAAAGAAAATAAAGTCAACCACCGATGAAATTCTGTTTCCCGCAGACTTTGTACTGTACTGTATAGTGCATTTAGGCCTATGCCCTTTAAATACACCATAATAAACGTGTTTTGTTGCTATAAACTGAGTTTTAATGCACTTTCTACTGTTCTTTTAGGTTATTTCAGTTAATCCAGACTTCCGTTAAACCGGTTAACTTATCCCCAGGCCCGTAGCTAGGGGGGGCAGGAGGGCAACTGCCCCTCTGAGAGCCTACCTTGCCCCTCCCCCCGTGAAAAATGCAGAACACATTCATACCTAGAATTCTCACTAATCTTTACAATTACATCATGTGTTACTCTAGCAACATAACAAAGACACTTATTGATTTTGTGATTTATTAGGGTGTATATTGGCCTCCCCGATGGCACAGTGGTAGCGTCGTCGCCTTGTAATCAAGGGCTCCCGGGTTCGATACCCGGTGGAGGCATATAGTGGTTTGGATCCCACTTTAAACTGTAGGTCCAGTCCCGATTAGCCTTACTGTGCATAAAGTGGACTTAAAACACCAAATCAATCAATCATACAATCAATCATTATTAGGGTGTACGGGATTCCGTATACTGGATCAGGATTGGGGGGAAAATTCCCTTCCAGATTCAAACTTCGGGAAGTGATTTCGCAATTTTCAGTATCTAGAACAGTTGTGACATTTTGAGTAGTCTTATATACTGGGTGATTTTTTTAACCTGAATCATTTGAATATCTTGAAATGAAATCATCCTACAAAAAAAATGTTCCAAATAAAAAGTTGATAGTTTGGAGGGGGAAGTTTAGTGGTGCAACAAAAGAACACCCCCTCCCTTCTTGTAGGTGGGGGGGGGGGCAACTTTGAAATTTCAAATAGAAACCCCTATTTTTTATTACAGATTCGGATTTTACGGAAAAAAAATACACAAGTTTCGTCTGAACATTTTTTTCGATTCGTGATAGATGGCGCTATAAACGACAAATTTTCATGAGCTGACATGAGGATCATGGGCCACAGCACCTAACACATTAATTTCATTTTCTTCTCCAGTAACTGTTCTTCGACGGGTCCTTTGTTTAGGTTTAACACTTCCTTCAGTAGTAAATTGACTGACTGTACGTTGAAACGAAGCGAAAGAACGCACCCTGTCTGAAACACGCTGAGCATAAACAACGACAGCTTGACAGAGATTCCTTCCAGATTCTCCATTCACGAGAACCATTTCAATTTTCTCTTCTACAGTTAATACATCCATTGATTTTAAAAAGTATCAACAGCTTAGTCAAATTAATCGCTCGGACCATTCTTGTGATCTAAAAAGCAATGAAAAACAAACAATGATTTATCAGGAAAAGTCTAAAAAGGAACTGTTTCTTGACATTGTTTTATTTTTTTAAATTTTTTTCTGTTGTAGCTTTCTTAAGCATCTTTCACACAACAATAAAAAAAATTAAACAAATATCGAATCTAACTTTTAAATGTTGTAAATAGGCGAATTACCAGCTTAATGAAATCTCAAAAGATTTGTCAAGAATTAGTACAAAGTTCATGCACGAGAATGTTTTATTTTTTGACTTTAAATGAATTGCGAAATGAAATACATTGGTTTTAAAGTGTAAACATTCAAGAAATGAAAATTTGTCGATTATAGCGCCATCTATCACGAATCGAAAAAAATGTTTCAGACAAAACTTATGTATTTTTTTTCCGTAAAATCCTAATCTGTAATAAAAAAATAGGGGTTTCTATTTGAAATTTCAAAGTTGCCCCCCGCCCCACCTACAAGAGGGGGAGGGGTGTTCTTTTGTTGCACCACTAAACTTCCCCCTCCAAACTATCAACTTTTAATTTGGAACATTTTTTTGTAGGATGATTTTTTTTTCAAGATATTCAAATGATTCAGGTTAAAAAAATCACCCAGTATAAGGTGACTAATGTGTTCCGAAGTTTTTCTTGCATTTGTTGCTATGAACTTGGAACTGCTTACATTTTTGTTTCCCAAGTCTACCTTTTGGTAATAGTGATTCATGTAGTAGAGAGTAGGGATGGCCAGATTCGGATCCTAAAATTTTCGGATCCGGATCCGGTACTTTTGTATCCGGATCCGTTACTTTTGTATCCGGATCCGGTACTTTTGTATCCGGATCCGGTACTTTTGTATCCGGATCCGGTACTTTTGTATCCGGATCCGGTACTTCTGGATCCGGATCCGGATCCGTTTTGCCATCCCACATGCGCTTCTTTGAAAAGTAGGAATGTGTTTATAACATATTGTTACCTGCTAATATATATACACACACACACACACACACACAAACACACACACATATATTATATATATATATATATATATATATATATATATATATATATATATATATATATATATATATATATAATTATATATATAGTGTGTGTGTGCGCGTGCGCGATTTGTAATTAATTAATACACATACAAGGGAGGTCTAAGTCTCCCCCTCCGATTTCCATGAAACTTGGCAGGTGTATAGAGGGGCCCAAAGGAAGAAATACGTGTTTTTGTGTTTCAGCTAAAAAACGGTTTTAGGGGGCAACCCTCCCTCAAATGTCAAAATGAGGAGAAATTGAAGTGGGGATCTGACCGCGAAACTACGTAAATATGGCATAGGAAGAAACAAGGGGCATAGAGCCTCTCTATACACCTGCCAAGTTTCATGGAAATCGGAGGGGGACGCAGGGGTCAGATCCCCACTTCAATTTGTCCTCATATTGACATTTGAGGGGGGGTTGCCCCCTAAAACAGTTTTTTAGCCCAAAAAAACACGTATTTCTTCATTTGGCTCCGTTTATACACACACCTGCCAAGTTTCATGGAAATCGGAGGGGGACACAGGGGTCAAATGCCCACTTAAATTTGTCCTCATCTTGACATTTGAGTGGGTTTTGCCCCTAAAACCGTTTTTAAGCTGAAACAAAAAAACACGTATTTCTTCCTTTGGGCCCGTTTATACACACACCTGCCAAGTATCATAGAAATCGGAGAGGGACACCGGGGTCAGATCCTCACTTCAATTTGTCCTCATCTTGACATTTGAGGGGGTTTTGCCCCCTAAGACAGTATTTTAGCTGAAACAAAAAATACGTATTTCTTCCTTTGGGCTCCTCTATACACCTGCCAATTTTCATGGAAATCGGAGGGGGACACTTAGAACACCTCCCTTGTTAGTCTTAGACGTTGTAATTATATAACACTGCATATATTATAATGTTTTATTTTAATTTGTAAAACTGTAACTGTAGAACAATTGTATAATTTTTGTATAACATTTCTATGTTGTTATATGTGTTGAAGGTTTCATCCCGGAATGGAATGTCTCACATTTATGTGCGTTTCCATTTCCAATACATTCGAATGAATACATATTCGTTTCAATGGCATTTACAAAATGACCCCTGACATTTTATGTGAAACAAGTAAGATTATTTTTGTGCACGAGTGTGTTAGCCGATGCGTAGCAAAGTGTTTTAGGAACAACACTTGAAAAAAATTCTTGTAGGACTAACTAATGAAAAATTTCTTTGTAATCGAAGATCATAAAACCTTTTAAGGTGTGGTAATATTATAATGGGATTGAGATAGGAAACTCTCGGATCCGGATCCGGAACTTTCGGATCGGGATCCGTTTGGCCATCCCTAGTAGAGAGAGGGAGTGGATATTTGATTCTTTTTACTTTTCTTTGCTTTTCTGCCACGTAGCTAATCGCAACAATGAGTGATGACGTGAAATTGATGAAGATACACTCATAAACAGTGCCGCAACCACAGGGGGCAGGGGGCATTATCTCACCCCCCCGACCTTGGACGGAAATTCATTCTAGGGGAAGCAAACATTGAAGTAAAAAAACAAGACTAGGAGAATGTAAGAGTAGCAGGACAATTGGATCTCATGATGGAATTAGTTTTTACGTATTCCTTGCATTTTTCTTCCAGACGGCAAAGGGCACTTGCAAGGGGGACAGAGGGGCAATTGCCCCCCCTCAATTTCAAATTTTATACAAATAAAAATACATTTCTTAAAACTTTCTTGCTCGCTTCGCTCGCATTCCCTTCTATTCTTATAGTCCAAGTTCAGAGCTATAGTTATGGGGCGGCGGGAGTCGACCCTGTGAGCCAAACGATCTATATGAAAAATAATGTTAAGGAGAATGCCATGGCGTCCTGTAAAATTATTTGCGCCCTATTAAAACATTTTATTTCTATGAAACTTAATATGAAATATTGATGATGACACTGTAATCCAAGAACTCATTGATCAATCAAGGGATTCCTATTTGTTTGTCAGGTGTCATTACATACATTTCAACTATAATGTAATACAATTCACACAATATTTTGCAACATGGTTTACGTAACCAGTAGACAAACATTGTCTGTAGTAATGCAAGAGTCTCCCCTTTGAAGGAAATACAGTCCGTGGTGGACTAAGGGACCCATGTGTTAATGTTTTAGCAAGCACAAAAAAATGTATTACAAATTTTTACACAATTCATCAAAGTGTAGATAATGTGTAACCATTATTATGTAATTAATTCGATTTTTTGCATAACACAACACAATGGTGTTGTTGAATTCTCGTTAGATTCCTTTGCGCGTAAAAAGCTTTCATACTGGAAACTAGAGGGAATCATTATGAAGCATGATTTATAAAGGGCTCCATTAATCAGTTCTGCAGAGAAGCCCAAATCTGTTGGTACATATTAATCGCCTATTAACATTATCGACCTGTAAATATCAAATAGATACAGTCCCTATTAGCCTATTTATGTTAAACTTTATATTCTTTAGCAATCTGGAAAGGTCATATCGAAATATTGCTATTTGATGTTGCTCGAAGGTTTTTTTTTTTTTTTTTTTTTTTTTGTTCGTTGCAATTTAAAGATATCATCCCTTTTCTGTTACTTATCTTTTTTGGGGACGGGGCAAATGCCTCTGTGTACCCTGCTATATTTGCCAATGTGACACAATATGTTAAAAATTTGTCCCCTCTAGGAGTGACATCGTCCCCCCTGCAAAGAATTCCTGGCTACGGGCCTGTTTATCCCCCCCATTAGTTCGGATTAACGAGGTTTTACTGTAACCCAAGTCCTCAATGATATGCGTTCTCCAGTATTGTAATCGTCTTCTTTACAGCACGCATTGCAGAGACACGTTGCAAAAGCGTATATGTAACGTATGTGAGACATTATAACATCTCGGAAATACAATAGGGACATTGTGTGGAGAATTCTAATAACCTTGGTGTGGAGTGTTAAATGATGTTTGCTCTTGAGGCATGCCAGTACAGTACAAGTGTGCAGTTTTCCTCTGTGTCTGTTTTTATTGTTTACGGCATTCTCGACGATGGTTTCGCCTTGAAAGAAACAGGCGTGACTGGGTTCTTCACTTCTTCCTTTCGAAGAAGAGAAGCTTGCGCAATGTTTGGTCTCGCCTGACAAGAAGATTAAATGCTTTCTCTTGGCAGGGCCTTCACCATCAGCTGTGCAAACAGCTCTTCTCACTTACCTGCCCTGCCAAAGAGCAGGTGGAACTTTCACGTCAGAATGTTTAGTATGCTTTTAAGTCTACTTTATGCACAGATATGCTAATCGGGACTTTACCCACAGTTTAAAGTGGGATCAGAACTACTATGTATCGAACCAGGGATCCAAGGCAAGCATATGCGTAGCTTGACGGGGGCAAGGCGGCACTTGTCCCCTACCAAATTTTCAGGTTATTAAACTTAAAAGTTAGGGATAGTTTTGTTAACTTCCTGGAACCTGAGGAGCAAAGTATTGAAGAGTATGTTTTTGAATGCACAAATGTAAATTATTTAGCAAAATAGTTCTGGACTGTATTTTTATGGGATGGAAACCTTGTCGATTCTGCCCCCTAAAGTTAAATCCTAAGTTTCATTCTGTTCCCCCAAAGACAAGCCCCAAATTTCGCCTATGAAGGCAAGGACGTTACCACTACGCCATCGGGAGGTGCGGAAGAGCGTTTAGCGTAAGGGTTCAGGTACAGTACTTTGGCTTGATTTTAATTTTCATTATTTAGCGTCGCTTTTCTGCCGATTTTGGCTAATCGAGAAGATGAGGATGAGTGATGATATGATTCAATTGAATGGACACTCACAAAGAACTTCCATGCCCAGGCGGGGATTCGATTCCGGAGACCCTGGCGTCGTAGCGCGATGTGCTAACCACTCCGCCACGGAAGTCGGCTCTAGTAGTTGGGATTTCAGGAAAAGCCTAGGCAGTTGATTTCGGTTCTTATTTCCTCGTCAAGTGAAGCAACTCATAATCATTGTCGCTGTTAGGGGCGCCGCCAGAAGATGGGTAATGGGGGCTTTAGCCCTCCGAGCTGTGCCGTAACTAAAATGTTGGGAGCCCATGTTTGTGGTACATAATAACAAATACATGAAGATTTATTTTATCACAACAAATGATGATTAATGGAACAAATAGTGGGATTTTCTGGAATGATTTTAATTCCAAAAATCGTTCGTATGCTGGCATCAGTTCTACTTGCACTAGCTTCATCGCCTTTGATGATTCCACGAAAAATCCTTTCACCTGTCCTGAGTATCCAGACAAAACAGTTACTAAATTTACCTCTTCCAAAACGTTAAAAATTTTCAAGTTAACAATCTATTGCTAAAAAGTAACTCAGTTACAGCTACTTAATTATAATAGTAGCTCTGTAGTCACAGTTGGATCCCCCCCCTCAAAGAAAAGTGTCTGATACTTGTAACTGCATTATTTGTAACCAGGTATACTTCCACATTTTGACAATAACCTCAGTTACCTTCTACTCAACAATCAAGCTATCTTCGTTGTTCCCCAGCTGGCCTCCGGGGGGAGTGGTTAGAAAGAACATTCGCGCTACAACGCCAGGGATCCCGGGTTCGAATCCCGTCCTGGGCATGTGTGTTCTTTGTGAGTGTCTATTAATTAATTTCATCATATTATCACTGATCCCCCGTCCTCGCAATTAGCCAAAAGTGGCAGAAAAGCGAAGTAAAATAAACCAAATCAATCAACCGTTGCTCCTCTCTTAGAGAGCTTTCAGACCAAAACGACATGTGTCAATTGGAAACAAGCCTTCAGAAATAAATGCAACCTTTAGCACCGGAGTTACACGACAAAGCTTCACGTGTCGCTCGGACTGCGCCTGGTTTCTCAATATCATGCAACCTGTCGCCTCGGTCTGGTGCTTGCGTAGGCGCAGATTTTCGTGTAGCGTGTCGCTTCGGTCTGAAAGCTCCCGTAATCCACTGTGAGCGATTTTAGTCTATAGGCTACCTCTGCCCGAGGAAGTACTAGAACATCATTCTGGTTCGGAGTCCTTGAAAATTAGTGAATGCTCTCCCATATCCACGTCACAGATAAATGGAGCATTTGTAGAGGTCCTTCGCATCGGAATTTCCTGAGGAAATTTTAATTCGCCCCAGGACAAAAAGCGGGAAGCCATGTAGTAGTTAGTAGAATTGAATTGAAAGCGGATTCTCAGGAAGGTGGAAAATTTGATTCCCAGAACTCTGACGTCACATTCAGGCATTCTAAGAGTGCTTCATAATTTTCATTCATGTGTAAATATAATATTTACTTATTTGGTTTTTGTTATCGCGGACAAAGAGAAAGAAATATAGAATTTTATTCCTTTTACAAATTATTTTGTGTATTTTCAAGATAACTCATTATTATTATTATCATTATTATTATTATTTATTATTATTTTATGTCGATTTTCTCCAACTATTGGTTACTAGTCCTGACATGAGAATGAAACAGTTATTACCTGAAAGAAAGAATGATATAGGACAGTCAGAAAGGAATATCCATGCCCAGACCAACACTCGATCCTGGAACTCTCGCTAGTGATCGGGATTCGACCGCTCAACAAGCTTGGCCACCTAAGTGGCGTAGTTGTTGCTTTTATTATTATTATTACTGTGCTCCTATGCGTATATGTGTCACAAGCTTCTAAATTGAATCGGCAGGTTTAAGAAGGGAATAAGTCCAAAAAGTAAATTTGTGGGAAATCAAAAAAACTGTATAAGTGGATGAGTGTGCGTCCAAGAACAACAAGATTCGTACTGGAACGTGAGAACCCTGTGTAGGTATAGAGGAGTACGTGAAAAACAACGTACATGAAACCAGAACTTTTATAGAATGTAAAAAAAAGTGGTGGATTTATTTCCTTCTTAAAACGTATGAAGTTTTTGCTGGGGGAAAAAGCAGAAATAAAGTGTATAATGGAAAAGAAAATAAATTCTCGTGTAGTTTACAACACGAAAGTGCACAATGGAATGAAAAATACAAAATAATGTCAAACAACAAACAGTCATTCATCCACCAACTGATCTTCATCGTGGTGAGAAGTTGCAGACCAAGTTATCATGACGTCGTAGAAAGTTTTTTGTCGTCTGGAATGTAGGGGATGATTTTCCTAACATCATTCAATTTACTTTTCTGTTGATTGGTAATGTGGCATTGTAAGCTGCATCCGTGGGGATTGTCACAGGTCCAGGATTCATTTCCTTCTTACACCTTACGTTGATTTCAGGGTTCTTTATCTTCGTCTAGGGACTGCCTTTTAAATGTTTTTCACACTCACGTGTAGAGCGACGCTTTCCGATGATGTGGAGTACAAAAAGTCATTTTGCCATTTTTGGACTTCATTCCCTTCTTAAACCTCCCGATTCAATTGATCAGATCTGTTGTAGTTCCGGTGTCGGCATAACCTTGACAAATATTGAGATATTCTTTCTTTGATTATACATAATTAGTGCAAAATGTTTTATAAACCAATGGGAGACTTTTGGAACCGTTAAACCTTCCGCTTATGTACGACCATGTTTATGAAGAAGTATTTTATGTGTCACTTAGGCCACGCAATCTTTATTCTATTACCTTGCCCCTTGTTTTAATTATTGTTTCCTCATCACCGTCAAGGTTAACCTAATTGCAGTAATAAGCGACGTTGATTTTAAATTAACCTCTCGCTTTAGCTTATCTGTAACGATTGTAGGTTGAAATTCTGTATTGCTACAAAAACACGCACCTTTCTGTAATATCCCAAGGTTTATGGATACTCTTTTAACCTACCGCTGCGACGCCAGGGGTGCCGAGTTCTAATCCTGGACTGGGCTTTGGTGTTCTTCACATCAACAATCATCCTCATCTTCGCGATTAGCCATTAGTGGCATGGCAGAAAAGCAAAGTAAAATAAACCATCAATTATTGACATTTTTCCATCTGCGGGGAAGGTGTAGGGTTGTCTTAATGGGGTAAATTTAGCACCAAATGGTCAATACATTGGATTTTGGCGAAAATTGATGGTGGATAAATCACTCATTGCAGCCCTACCATTCGCTTCTTATAGATTTTCACAATGTTGCATTACTGAAAATAATTCCCCCTCGGTAAAACCCTCCCTCCCGGTTCTCTTTTTTTATGTTGATTTGTCTGCGTAATGCGCTCAGTGTGACAGGACAACGACTTAAATGTGAACAGGAAATGCATAATGTCTAACATTTGATTGATTACCTTCTTACTACCAAATGCTATGATCGATACATTTAAAATTACGCGCGAAGAACATGCTGTAGGTATACTTGATGGAGAGAGTTGGAGTAAAATTTCGTGCGTGGTTGGATGCACTGTTAAACAAGTGAAGTCAGTAATTCGCAGTTTCGTTCGAGTGGATGTCGGGTTTCACTTTTTGCACACCTTATTGAACTTCGCCCTGCCCTTCGCCGTGTGACGTAATGAACATTTCTGTGTGAATGCTGCCTTACCTAACCATGAATGAATTTATCGTGACGTTAGAACATGGGCAGGCGGGGCTTGTGTTGGATAAGGTGTGCTTTCAGTCATACTCTATGTGGTTCGCGGAGCCAAGGCGAATGGGCGAAGCCGTCATCTACAAGAAAGAAGCCGAGGAAGACAGATCGACAAACAGTTCGCAAACAGAACTAGTAGTGTTTCAAAGGCTGGAGTGTAATTCCTTGTAGTGAAAGAGCATTTGTGGAAATCGTTGTAAGGTATGAGGATCACTGCACTTTTATTTTTCTTATGATTTTTAAAATTCCTGTTTACACTTACACTTCGAACAGTAAATCAGATGCATGTCTTCTTATTATTAGCTGTGTGAAACATCAAAGAAATTATAGAAGTGGAATTCTCTTATTCTAGTAGAGAAACTGAAGAGGAGTCAACATTATGGCTTGATGTTACACTCGTACTTTGATACTAGTTTCAATTTCAAACACGTATCCTGAGAGATCATTCATTTGCACTCCTCATTAAATTGTAATATAATTAAGCCTTGTTTCCATATTAAAAACACTAAGTTGCTGACCGAGGCAGTTTATTAAGATAAAAAAACACTTAACAGGTAACTAGTTCAGTTCTTCGTCTGAGGAAGACCCTGATACAGGGTTGAAACGTTACCTGTTAAGTGTTTTTCATCTTAATAAACTGCCTTGGTCAGCAACTTAGTGTTTTTCCTCATGAAAATCGAAATTTTTGGTGCTCTTTGATGTTTCTTGCCTCTGAGGGTACTGCCATGGAAGATTCCTCTGTGGAACTACACTGACACTGATGTTATTTTTCTTATACTGTCTTGCCACCAGCACTAACACTGCAGTGTTAAATAGTTTTGTCAGGCATTCCCAGTTTCTTTACTAATGTTTATCTATCATTCACACCCCCTACTGTTCATTGCTCTGCCTTTCACTTCACTTTCTCCTCTGGTTTCTGTTTCCAGATAGTAAAACCAGTTGAAAAATTCAGCAGGGTATCTGTTGCTTCCAAAGGAAATTTCCATGTTATAGTCTAGGCGTGTGTTGTACCATAACGTGCCCAATAATTATTAATGATATTTCTGCGTTGGCTTGCGTAGCATTAAGTTTTTCACTAACAGTGTGGTTTTAATGTACAAATGCTTATTGATTACATTTCAAGATGGTGTGGTTGAAATATGTGTTCCTCTTTACAGAAGGGATATGAGTGTGTGACGTGGAGCATTTTTTGATGAGGCAAACTATTTATTGAGTTCAGTAGTCTTGAATTCATCACAATTTTTTTTTTTTTGAATTTAGTGACAATGGTAATCAAGAAGATATGCTGTATAGGGGCTGGTTACGTGGGAGGACCAACTTGCAGTGTAATGGCCTTGAAGTGTCCAGATATTCAAGTGACTGTTGTAGATAAAAATAAGGATCGAATTGACCAGTGGAACTCGGAAAAACTCCCAATATATGAGGTACGTTACATTGTGTGTGGTGTGTGCATGCATTGTTGTTTCATTTTCATGTGTTAGGACTGTGTTTTGCCACCTTTATCTTACTGTTTAAAGCATTGAACTATGTTGCCACCAAAACATCTGAGTTTGAGCCCTGGTCAAGGCATGATGTTTTTGTTGTGTTTCTTCACTTTCATCCCCACATAGCTATGCAGTGGAACCTCGATTTTTATGTTGTTCGGGAACCCAAGCTGGAGAAACTTTAATTACAGGAAAATATAAAATCGAGGAAAATTTTATAACATTCAAGAATGAATGTATAATGCGAGAAAAACGTAAAATTGGGGTTCCACTGTAATTACGATAATGAAAAACAAAGTATCACAAATTGAAATTTGGCCTTCCGATGGCATAGTGGTAATGTCAGCACCTTGTAATGAAAGGATCTCGAGTTCGATACCCAGTGGAGGCACATAGTGGTTTGGATCCCACTTTAAACTATAAGTCCAGTCACAATTAGTTTTTCTGTGCATTAAAAACAAACAAAATAAAATTTCAAATTATGCATCGAGTGTAAAGTTTTTTTTAATTTTCATGCATTCATCACAGAACAAGTGTCAAATTATACAAATGAAATTAAACTTTTTTAGAACTATTTTTTTGGTTACCGGTACTGATTACCTAGAGACACTGCTAGTGAACAAGCACTCTTGTAAATACAACCTTATCTATATCTTGGTAGTCTAGATTGAACTGAACTGAAACCAAGCATCATCAGGATAATACAACCCATTTTCCAAACAAAATTTATTATTATAACTCTTATTTTGTAATCTGTTCCCTTTTTCTAGCCAGGGTTAGATGAGGTAGTTCACCAGTGCAGAGGCCGGAATCTCTTCTTTTCAACTGATGTTGAGAAAAGCATAATTGAAGCTGACCTTATATTTATCTCCGTGAACACTCCAACAAAATGTTTTGGAACAGGAAAGGTAATTATTTGTGTGTGTGCATGTTTAGGCTATGTTTTCAAGTTAAAATATAATCAGTATTACTTGTAGCAAATATCAGTTACACAAGTTAACAAAAATATTGCAATTGCATGCATGTAACGAAATTACCAATTGAAGAAATTTAGTGCTTGTATAAGTAACATACGAGGTGATAAAAAAAGGCCGATATTTTATAGCAAAGAAAGTAAGTAAGTGTAACAACATTGTATTAGTGGTTACAAACATGTACATATCCACTTATTTTTCAACATAGTCACTATTATTTTCCAAGCACTTTCTGTACTGCGGAAAAAAGCTTTTTTATACCCTCTGCATAGAGGTTTGCCACCTGGGAGTTCAGTCAATTCAACACTGCCATTTTTATCACCTCAATTTCTTCAAATAGTTGAAACGAATGCCACTTTTTTAGGTGCAGGAAGAGGTGCAAGTCACTTGGTGCAAGGTCCAGACTGTACAGGGGTAATCAAAATGTTCCCATCCGAATTTCTGAATCATCTGGACATTGAGGGTAGCAGTGTGTTGTCTGGCGTTGGCATGGAGAAGCACAATAACGTGAATTTGAATGATACCACTGCATCGATTGTTGTTTGGACTCTACATTGATGTAAGAGATCTACGTTTCGTCACCTATAACAATGTGCGTAAAAAAATTCATCACCCTCCCTGTCGTAGCGATCCGAAAATGCACTGTCGATTCATTTTGTGAAGTCTTGTCAACATTTTGGGGGCCCATCTGGCTGTAACAATGTGGAACAATGTTGATGGTGAAACCTTTGGAAATTCGATGCTGAGGGAGCTAATGGTGAAGCAACGATTTTCTTGCACTTTTGCATTCACACGCTGCACCAGGTCGTCACTCTCAATGCTCGGTCTTCCACTCCTGTCTACATCGTAGATATTTGTACGGCCTTCTTTGAATCCACGACACCATTGCCGTACCTTTCCTTCACTCATTACACTGTTGCCATACACTTCTCACAATTCTCGGTGAATTTCAGCAGCATTTTGACCTTTGATGTGAAGAAATCGAATCACAGAACAGACTTCTCGTCTGGGCGGATTGTGTATGCGCCCAGCCATTTTAACACACACACACACACATGATAGCGAACAGCTGACTAGCGAAACTATGGATGCTGGATCGCCAATGGACCAAGTGTTGTTGTTACTGTGCAGGTGATCACTGTTGCCAGTCGGTTCTTATAAAAAGTGGTCCTTTTTTTAAATTGCGCCTCATATATAGTAGTAACTCACGTGTAATTAACATGTATGATTGTATTATTTTCAAGAAAATATGTAATGGATGTACAATATTGTAAAAAAAAAAAAACAGATTATTGCGGGGATAATTTGAATAGATACAATATTCCAAAATTCTAGAACTTTTTAACATTTGAATATCACATTAGTTAATGCAAAATATAACCATCCACGTTATATCCATGGAAAAATGCCAACTGAGTGGGCGCGGTGACTCAGTCGGTAACGCATCTGACTATCATGCTCAAGGTCCCGGGTTCGATCCCCGGCCGGTTCAAATCCGGGAACTTTTCTAACGTTGAAAGCGGCTCCGGCGCCCACCCAGCATCGAATAACATGGGTACCTGGGGGAAACCCTGGGGGGTAAAGGCAGTCAGGGGCGTGATGCTGATCACATCACCCCCACTCATGACCGGATCAAGGAAGTGTGGGGCGTTGCCCCCACACCCCCTATACACCTTCATGGCATGGTGTTAAGCACAGGGGAGCACTTTACCTTTTTACCTTTTTTAAAATATAACCATAAATATGGCATTCTCGTTTGTTTTATTTAGGGATGGACTAAATTACATTTTTGCTGGCATTAATAATCGATCTGATATGTAGTTGAAAATGTTTCTGAAGAATGTGAACAGTTCATTAACCTCCTAAATTAATATTTATGAGTATGGCTATGCTTTGAGAAAGAAACTGCATATTTAGACTGTACAAAACCATGATGTATGAATTAAAAGTACTTATACATTAATAAGAATATTGACAAAATTTTGCTCTAAATTCCAGGTTATTGTTAGATATATTGGGTGTCCATGGTGGAGTGGTTAGCACAGTGTGCTATGATGCCAGGGGTCGAATTCCAGCCTGAGAATGGGTGTTATTTGTGAATGTTCCTTCATCAATTTCATGATATCACCACTCATCCTCATCTTCACGATTAGGCAAAAGTGAAGTAAAGCAGAATTTTTTCAAGTAGCACATTGTATTAGTCAGAAGTTTATTTCTTAAAAAAAATAGTATTTAGCTTGTGTAGGTGTGCGAGTACTGTCTCATACTGCCTGGAGGGAATTGTTATGAATGATTTTCCCATTTGCTTCCAGGGGAGAGCGGCAGATTTAAAATATGTCGAAGGGGCAGCTAGGATGATTGCGGAAGTTGCCACGGGAAACAAGATTGTTGTTGAGAAGAGCACCGTGCCTGTCAGGGCTGCCGAAAGTATTTTGCATGTTCTTCGGTCAAATGATAAAACAGGAGTACAGTATCAGGTGAGCAGTGTTTGGGAAATTACTCATATAAAGTGGTACATTACTTTATGTCAAAGCCAGCCCACTGGCTTGTAAGTCGAGACAAGAAAGTCTCAGGAGAAGCTTGTTCATGTTCTCATGTGGGAAAAGGGATTGAGCATGATGGCTGCAGTGTAGAAGGTGGTGTGTTATAACTTGCAATGCTTTCTGTCTGGAGATGCCCGTCTTGTTGACATACCAAGGTGTGGAGGACCAGTAACCACCAGTGCCAGTACATTGCTTCATGCCTGGTTTCAACAAGGGATTGTGTCACTGGCTCAATATTTGAGAAAAACCATAGATCATAGACACATCTTGATTCTCTTTTATTTTTCAAATACTAAAAACAAGTAACAAACACACTTCTGCGGTGCTAAAATTACGAAGAACGTTCAAATTCATGGAAAATTCAATGTTTTTTTTAACTTTTTCCTAAGCCGACAAAGATTTCCTTCAAATAATGAAGATAAGACAGAAGGAGAAAATTCAGTATAACGAACGAAAATGGTATTAACCCTAATAGAATGAACCAAATTAAGAAAGTTACAAGAAAACTGAAGGGAGAGTGGGCAAGGATGGGAAACCTGTTACACAGAACTTCATTTGTGTTCCATTCCACAATAGTTTATCACATAAATTTGCAAATTTTTTTTACGAAATTCACATCAAAATGCTTTTTAAATTACCAAGAAGTTTGGAATGAATATAAAATGAGAAAGCCAATGCCAGATTTGAAATCCATAAAAGGAAAGTATATCAACTAAAAATAAATGTGTGGTGCAGGGAGAGTGTTTTCTCCTGAAATGTTACATCAAAAAGTGTGTTTAAATGCTTGTAACAACCATAAACTACAAGAGGAAGGTTTATTTCTTGATCTCTGAAAACATTTTTATTTTATCTCTAGTGAAAATGATGCGTCAATAATACTGATTTAATCCATTTTCTTTCGTGTTATTGAACATGTCCAGAATTATTGGTATCTAAAGTACCTTCTTACTTTTTCTGTACTATTTCTCTTCCTTTCTGCAATAGATTCTGTCAAATCCTGAATTCCTTGCCGAGGGCACTGCTATTGCGGACCTGGTGAATGCCGACCGCGTTCTGATTGGTGGTGAGGACACAGCTGATGGACAAGCAGCCATCCAGGAGCTACGCTGGGTGTATGAGCACTGGCTTCCAAGCGATAGGATCATAACCATGAACACCTGGTCATCAGAACTATCAAAATTGGTAATTAACAGAGCTTATCTTTGGTTGAAGTTATGTGCCATCACATAGAAACCTCACTTGTATTGTTGTTCAGTGCATTTGTTAGTAGTGCTAATTGCTTCTTTAAAAATAGACGCGAAAATTGATATGTTTTATTGGCTCAAATTGAGAGTTGGATTGTGTAGCTTACTGTTTCATTTTTGTGGCTGAGCATGTTAAGTAAGTGATTCATTCACCTTTGATGTCGTCACCGAAGTTCCCAGTTTTGAGTCATGGCGTAGGATGAATGTTTTTTTGTCAGCCTCTTCATTAATTTCATCCTCATCATTGCAGTTAGGCAGAAAAGTGACAGGTCTCACTGCAGAACATGGGCTGCTGTTTTCCTCTGAATACAGGAACAAAATTTATATTTACACAAAGTACGTACCTTCTGCTTCGATTTTCCGGTGTTCCTTTTCGGATTACTATTATATTATTCAGCGTAAAAAATGTTTTTCCTGGTACTAAAAGCAATGCATTTGTCAATTCGTTCGCGTCCATATTCTTTAACAACTGTTGCCCTCATTTGTTTCGGGGTCTTCCTATCCGCACAACAGTTTGGCCACCTTGTGTTCCGAAGTCATATTCTTTACAGACAGTTTCATTTCTTTTGACGAGGAATGCCTACAAGGTTAGGTTAGGTTTCATTAGCATAAATACATAACCAACATAGTCTTATGTGACAACGGAGGCACCCGGCATTAAATTAACAAGCTTTTTCACGTGTGCTCAAGTGTTGTGCGGTTTCGGGGTCTTCCTATCCGCACAACAGATTGACCACTTTGTGTTCCGAAGTCATATTCTTTACAGACAGTTTCATTTCTTTTGACGAGGAATGCCTACAAGGTTAGGTTAGGTTTCATTAGCATAAATACATAACCAACATAGTCTTATGTGACAACGGAGGCACCCGGCATTAAATTAACAAGCTTTTTCACGTGTGCTCAAGTGTGCGATAAGCTAGACCTTTCACATAGACATTCGCATCATTCGAGATGCTTCCGTAAAAATGGTTTGGGACTGCACAGGTAGCCTTCCCTTCATTAAAATTTCGGTTATGTTTTGTTATAATACATTATTGATTTGGATTTCCTTACCCTTTTCTTTATTTTCATGCAGGAACGTGATAAACAATGTCGCTTTTTCGATTGTTTCTCCGCTATGCAAACCGTCTAGCATGGACGTATTTTTCATTTTTTTTCAAATAAAAAAAAATTTCCGCACTTTACAACTTACTTTATTCGATTACTTACTTCAATACCTTACCAAAAAATTAGGAACCACATTCCTTCTAAGCAGCCCATATTCTGCAGTCTTACCAAGTGACATAATGTAACAAAATTAGGGCTGAGCCAATACCGATTAAGATACTCTTACCGATTCCCACTGATACCGATACTTGAAAATTGCAATAATTAAAATTTGTTCCAAATTTTGATCAATGTTGGTGTGTAAATGTTCTTCTCCAATTATTTGCATTGATTTACCAAGAAATTTGCTGGTCTAAGATAATCAGATTTGTGGAAAGGAAAAGCTGTCTGCTTCCTACCCCCCTCCCCTCTCATTACACACTCATATATGCGTAGTGTGTGCAATGCGAATACAACCATTACTTCATTAATTTGTAAATTAGTTATGAAAATATATTTTTATGATCTTATGAACAGATATAAAGGAAAGAAAAGCTTATTATTTTATTTGCTTAAGGAAAAAAATTGAAATATTCAACATCCTCTTCATTAGAGTTATGCTTGTTCAGACTACCATTCTTCAAAATCAAATTATAATATTCAGAAAATGTCCAAATAAAATTACATTTTAAGATTATTGAGTGTCTTAATATTAGTACATGTACTTTAGACTCGTCTTTTATCCAAAATTTCTTTGGGCTTTCCCAATGATGTGGTAACGTCATCACCTAGTAATCAAGGGATACAAGGTTCAATACCCAATGGAGTTACATAGTGGTTTGGCTTCCAGTTTTGGCTGGAAGATGCATGCAAACCAAACTCTACACTTCTGCATGTTTCTTTCTTGCAAATGAAGTCCTATCATGTCTTAGTTCGCAGGGAACTGTTGTGAGAAAGAGCTAATTGCCTTGTGCAGGACTAACAAAATACCCTGTCGCAAAAAAAAAAAAAAAAAAAAAAAAAAAAAAGAAGTGACGATAAGTAAAGTTGTTTCCATTGCAGGCAGCTAATGCCTTTTTAGCTCAGAGGATTTCCAGCATCAACTCGTTATCTGCTGTGTGTGAGGCAACAGGTGCAGACGTGACAGAAGTTGCTCAAGCAATTGGGTTGGACTCCAGGATAGGACCAAAGTTCCTCCAGGCTTCAGTCGGTAGGTGTTTGGGGTGCATGTGAGGATTTTTAGGTATTGTCTGTGGTCTACTTTTAACCTTGTCACAGAAGTTCCTGGAATCAAATCCTGGCCTGGGCACAGGTGTTTTTTATAAGTATCCATTCATCAATTCCATCTAATCATCACTCATCCTCATCATTGCGATTAGCTAAAACTGGCAGAAAGACACCAATGCTGAATAACAAAGATATAAATAAATAACAAACATTTTTGTATCATCAGACTAATGGAGTAGAAACAAAAAGGTTTTTTTGGGAAATAAAAAGATCTGTTTCCACCTTTTCACAAACAATATGCACACAGTGTTTCTGTGCATAAAGTTGATTTAAAATAGTTTTAAAAATATAATCTGTTATAACACCACACCATGAAAGTACAAGTATATTGTGCTGAATCTGATCCAAGGTGGCAGATTGTTTATCCATATAAATTTATTTTCTATCATTATTTATTGTATGATCCAACCTCCTCTTCATGTTTTGGGGAACGGAAGATGTAGGGAATTGTTATACTCTTGCTCGACAGGCTTCGGTCATGTGTTGATGTCTCTAGTGCAGCATCTGGTACCAAGGAACATCAGACGACAGCACACCTGGCGGCGTGTCTCAAAACAGTACTGTTTCGTATATATAAGTTTTAAATTATACGAGGCGTATTTTTAAAGTAAGTACCGTTTTGAAATTCCGCCGCTACAGCGCTGGGGTCGATGTCCCGTGCAAGCGCACTGTGTACCTACATCTGTTGGCAAGCCACAGATGCCATTGCGGCAACAATCGATCGTGTATACATTTGCTTTTGCGTATTTAAAATGCCTCCGCCGATTGAGAATCCTGCCGACTGTGAAATACGTGCTGTTATTCGTTTTCTTAGTGCTAAAGGCATGAAAGCAGTTGAAATTCACCGTCAGATTTGTGAAGTGTACGGGCGATGAAACATGGGTGGCCTACGTTACACCCGAAACAAAACAACAATCCATGGAATGGCAGCATTCAACATCGCCCAAGAAAGTGAAGTTTAAGCAGACAATTTCAGTCCGGAAAATCATATGTACTGTGTTTTGGTACAGGAAGGGGGTGTTGCTTGTTGATTTTTTGCCTCTTGGTGACACAATAAATTCCGAAACATATTGTGAGACTTTGTAAAAACTGCGCGGTGCCATTCAAAACAAAAGGCGCAGCATGCTGAGTAAAGGGGTCGTTTTGCTGCATGACAATGCCCGTCCACATGCGGCCAATCGAACTCAAAATCTCATCGCATCATTTGGCTGGGAACAATTTGGTTATCCTCCATACAGCCCCGATCTAGCACCCAGTGACTACCATGTGTTTCTGCAAGTGAAGAAGCATCTCGGAGGTCAGTGCCACGATGACGACGATAGCCTCAAAACGGCCGTGTTGCAGTGGCTCTCAACTCAGGCGGCAAACTTGTATGATGACGAAATACAATAGCTTGTTGTTCGATATGATAAGTGCCTTAATATTGGTGGCAATTATGTAGAAAAGTAGATAAAAGTGTGGTCTTTCATGTAACAATAAAATTGTTACAAAAAGTTTACTTGTTTTTGTACATATCAAAACGGTACTTACTTAAAAAATATGCCTCGTAAGTTACAAATAGAAAGTAGAAGACCAACAGAAATTACCTGAATTTCAATTTCCTTTGTGTGTTTGTTTACTTTCATAGTTTTTGTTATGTAGTTTTAAATTTGTAGGCTTTGGTGGTAGCTGCTTCCAGAAAGACATTCTTAATTTGGTGTACATCTGTGAGTGCTTAAATTTGCCTGAAGTAGCTGCATACTGGCAACAAGTAAGTAGATTATTCACTTACTTTTATCAGTGGAATATTTATAAATGATATAGTATATAATTCCTCCTCCTCTCAATCTCCCCCATCAAGTACATTTATGAGGCACTTTTAGCACACAAAAGTATGAAAATACTACATTTTGCATGTAAAGGTATAATACGTTTACAGTTATATGGCTACATAGATTAATTAAGGAGGTAAATGATAATCATTCACTCTCACAGAATGGTTGCTTTTCCATAATGGTGGAACATTGTTAAATTTTAACCAGTGCCAATAAAGTCCCAATATAAACTTTAATGATACAGATAAAGAATGTTTAAATGATGTTACATAAAATGAGAAATTTTCTATGAAAGAACTGAAATGTTCTTAAAGTATGTATCCATGGAAGTGGAATAGGTTTGTTAAAAAAAAAAACAACTGCTTATTTAGACATATACTTTGCAAAACCAGAGAACATGAATGACACCATTATATTCTTTATACAGGTTGGTAAAATTCTCGTCAGTTTTACAAATAAGCCAGTGTATCTGTGTCGGCTGATACTGTTAGAGTACTGATTAGTCTGCCTCATTATTACTATTTAATATCAGATGTAGGGAGTATTGGGTATTGTTTATCTGGAAATGTTATATCAACTTCCCAATTAATTACAAAAACTAAATGTAATTAATGCAAATAATCAGAATAAAATCCTTGCATATTTTTATGTCACTTGGACGTTAATCTTCAATTTATTTATCTACCCTGCAGGTTATTAACATGAACGAGTATCAGAAAACTCGTTTTGCAGAACAAGTTGTGGAATCTCTGTTCAACACTGTCACGGACAAGCGAATAGCTATTCTGGGCTTTGCATTCAAGAAGAACACTGGGGATACAAGAGAGTCGCCAGCAATATACATCGCCAATAAGCTTTTGGATGAAGGGGCAAAACTTAACATCTATGACCCAAAGGTAAGATCATGTGGCCATTTGCTTTTTTATGAACCAAATCTTTCGTTTTCTACTCCTGAAGTGAATTACTGAAGTAGAATATTGTTTAAGGTGTGCATATTTATTTCCAAAGATACCTGAGTCATAAATTTTAGGAATGGGAAGTTTTTCAAGTAACTCCCCAATAGTCTTCATAATATCAGGTCAGTCTCAAAATTGTGAACATGCCATGTGGCTACATGGAATCAGCATATGGCTCATAAAAATAATAATTGTTATTCTCAGTTATTCATTTAAATACTGTCTATGATTTATTTTATCATCTACATGTGGATACAATAAAAGTGAAAGTTATAATAGTTTTGCTACCAAGCATTTTTATATTTTATATCAGTGGTGTGCGGTGACATTTAGACAAGGATACGCAACATGGGCGCACTGAAGGGAGGGGTTAGGAGTCAAGACACCCCCCCCCCCAGTCCATCGTGTTATACAGATAATTACTTTTTCCAAAATTTTGTAATCGGAAATTTATCATCCTTGTATCATTTTCAAATAGCGTATCACGCCGCATACGTGAATCGAACCTAGGACCCGGGCATCATAAATAAATAAGCTTATCACGTTATAAAAAGGGTCCCGCTGAAGCATTGAAAAAGAGCTTCTTAAAAGCTCATCGCGACAGCATCCTCCAGCGGAGTTGGAAAAACTCTGCTGACATTGCATTAGAATTGCTGTTGCCAGAGGACACGATCGAAGCATCCGTCGTAACGGTCAATAGTTCGAATTTCACTTAAATAGGTCGCGTGAGAAAATATCAGTTTAGTTGTCTTCCGTTTTCCGTCAGATGAAGTAGTTACAAAAGAACTGTTTCTAGTTGTTTTCAGTTTACGTTGAATCCGGTTATCGCGAGAGAGCTCCACAGACATCATAAGTTTAGAAAAAGGAGCGAACGAACGATCGGAAGTTAAAGTTATCGTTTAGAATATCGGTCTACGAAAGTACAGAGTTTGGAGCCCGGAGTTGCTCCCTCGTCCGTTTTCTTACAGAGTAGGACCACGTCGATCCAAGCACCAGCGGAGAAGAGTTCGCCGTAGAACTCCAGGTAACGAACATCCCTTGTCTTTCCTTCCCCTGCCTGTTCAGTCAAAGGTAGTGTTTTGAAATATACAGGTAATGGACAAAATAATATGAACACCAATGCAATTGCAGAAAACTGGTATTAGTAGGGGGTTGGCCCCCCCTTTGCCTGAATGACAGCTTGTATCCTACGTGGGATAGACAAATAAAGGTCCTGTACAGTGTGAACTGGAATACGAAGCCACTCCTCGCACAAAACAGTCTCAAGTTCCGAAAGTGTCATTGGAGGTGGAAACCGATTACGCACTTTGGCCTCCAAAATACCCCACAAAGGCTCAATGATGTTAAGATCGGGGGACTGTGGACACCAGATGAGATGTTCTACCTCATCACTGTGCTCATTAAACCATGCATCAACGCACCTAGCAGTGTGAATAGGGGCGTTATCATCTTGGAAGATGGGGCATGCATCGGGAAACAAAGTCTGAACCATGGGATGGAGGTGGTCACCCAGGATGGTGCAGTACTTCTCTTCGTTGATTCTCCCACGCAGGACTACAAGTGGGCCAACACCATTCCAAGATATAGCCCCCCAAACCATCACAGACCCCCCACCATGTTTCACGGTAGGCACTAAGCAGTCAATATCAAATGCTTCAGCAGGAGTTCTCCACACATAAACACGTCCTGTGGTCTGAAATAATGTGAAAGACGATTCGTCTGACCATATCACATGTTCCCATTGCTGCTGTGTCCAATTCTTGTGCTCTTGACACCACCTTCTTCGTGTCACAGCATTACGTGGAGTCACCAACGGTTTGGGGATGGCAACTCTGCCATGAATGTTCACAGAATGCAGCTCCCTTTGAATGGTTTTCGTTGATACAGGGTCCTGGAGGTGATTGTTCATCTCTGCGGTTATCTGGGACAGTGTTGTCTTGTGCTTTCGAGTCACTATTCGCTTCAACACACGTCAATCCCTGTTGGATAACTTTGTTTTTCGCCCACTATTCTCCTTTGCAGACGTTGTCTTTCCATGTTGTCTGTAGGCTGTCAGAACAGTTGACACTGTGCTCCGTGCTACACCAACAAGTGTAGCTGTTTTTGTCACAGATGCTCCAGCCAGGCGGGCTCCTATGATCATGCCTCTTTCGAACTCTGAAAGGTCGGACATACCTGCATTTGACGGATAGCTGACTGCTCGCATGCAACTCTCACATCAGCTTCTGATGGACTGATATGTTTGCTTTCATCGCCACTAGATGGTTGAAATCTCTGCTGAATGTTGTTCCTTTTCCACGATGGCGTATATAGGCCTTTGCAAACCAAGCTGTTCATATTATGTTGTCCATTACCTGTATGTCCGTGTATTCTTATTTACGGGGCTAGTCCCCTTGCAGTTTGAGTGTCGACGTTGCGCTCCAGAACTACCCCCTTCCTTTTACAACATTCCTCTTGCCTAGCAAGCGAGTGGCTAAAGGCTGTCATAGCCCATCAATGATCTCCCTTTTAGACTTTATATGATAGCAGCATTTATCACTCCTTAAACGCTTTTGTAAGACCTTCATTATCATTCTGAAATTTGCATCATTCTCTAGATGTTCATGTTGTTAGCTCGTGTGAATGTTTTGATTGGCATTTGTGGTTCCATGTAGGAAACCTGGACTCTGGAGAAAAGTAAAGGTGAATAAATCCTATCATTAAAATTGATACATTCTAATACCAATATGCGTACCACTACTATAGACTCGACCTCAATATTATCATTGCATGTTTTATGAAATTTCAAACTTAAGCTACCTGACCATCTGACCAAATACTATTCTCTTCCATAGGTGGAGCAGGAACAGATCCTGTATGATTTGACACATCCCAGTCTCACGGAAGAGCCAGAGAAGGTTCGGAAATCCATCTCCATTCACTCGGATCCGTACTCGGCCACCACGGGAGCACATGCTTTAATTATATGCACAGAGTGGGATGAATTTGTGGTACGTGCTTGTTTGGAAGTTGATATTTATTCAGGTTGTAAGTCTAGATTGACTTGCAGGAAACTGGGGCATAAGGGGCGACCTGTAACTGCTTCTTGCTGGCCAACGAGACTCAGGTGTCTGGATCCAATGACAGAATAGTCCTGTCCATCTTTCATTTTCTTTGTCTTCTTTCCTTTGTGATATTTATGATATTAAATCATACCATCATGTAAAAAGAATGGAAATAAAAAAAAAAGACAAATGGGGGAATCCGGTAAATATTTCGCGTAACTGACATTCCGGTATAGTTTAAGGCACTGGGACAGTAGCACATACAGTAGAGCGTCGATTATCCGAACGTCGGTCAACCGAACGACCGCTTAACCGAACTGTGTACTCGCTCACTTTCAGATATCTGTAATGAAAAAGTACGTGACTTAGCTGCTCATAAGCGTGTAGGCTTGCTTAGACAGACCAAAATAAAGGATTTTTTAAACGTTAATTTTGTGTACTGTGTGTATTGTTCATGCAAAATGCGTATGTAATATGTACATATTTTTGTTTAATAAACTGTACCACATACTATATATTCCTACTAAAGTTGCCTTTGTACGTTACTTTGTAATACATACTTAAAGAGATGCCTGTTTTTATGAATAAATTTACTGTACAGTACTTCTTTTTGGCAAATAAACATGTACAGTTCGATTATCCGAACAAACCAGTTTTCCGAACACCCATGTCCCCCAATTACTTCGGATAATCGACGCTCTACTGTACCTCCAAATGTGTGTGGATGGAAGAGAGCATTTTTTGGGGGTTCCCCCTTTATTCTTTCCTTCATTTATTTCATTCTTTCTTTCCCTTCTTCCTTTGGTACTACTTTGGCCCCTTATTCCTCTATTTTTCTTTCATTTTTTTGCATATTTTTTAGTTTTTGTTTGTGTTTGTCCTTGTGTGTGCTGAGTGTCCCTTTACAGCCTCATCTTTTAAATTATGTAATGAGATTTTGGTCTTCAGAGAGAGTATAGTGTTAGTTCTTGTTCAGTAATGAATGAATGAATTAGTTTTAAAAATTGAAAAAGGAAGCTTTTAAGAGAGATTCTTGTTAGCGGTCTGTCCTCAATTTTGTTAACCCCTTAAGTGTGGATGGCGTATATATATGCCCCCCACATTGTGCTGCTGTAGTGAGGAAGTAGTGTATGCTTTGTTTGTTTCAACTATATTCAATTGACTGTCGTGTATATAGTTACACAGCCGTTTGGTGAAATAGTTCTAGCTGTAGTAGAAACAAAAAAAATAGTAGCAAGAGAGGAAAGAAAAGAAGATGAAACAAATTTTTCCCTTCTTCTTCTTCTTTCTTTTCATTTTTTCTTCTCTTGCTACTATTTTTTGTTTCTACTACAGCTAGAAATATCTCGCCAAATGTCTGTGTAACTATATACACCACAGTATATTGAATATAGTTGAAACAAACATAAAGCATATATATACGCCTTCCGCACTACAGCAGCACAATGCGGAGGGGCATATACTGAATTTGACTAAAAGAACCTACATTTTCCAGTAGCGACTTGTTGAACAAATTCCACACTTAAGGGCTTAAGGGGCTTATCCCCATATTTTGTGACAGGCAAAAAATAGCCTATGGACTGAAGTGCCCAAACTATAAAAATCAATCAATCAAGCAACCTTGCTGGTGGTTGCAGATAATCTTTCCTTGGTTTAGGGAAGTTGTAAAGTAGTGACTACATATCATGGGACCAACATCATGCCAAATATCGTAGCCTTTCAGAAATGAAGTAGACCTCCGACAGGCACGTATCTAGAAATATGTTTCGAGGGGGTCCAAACCAAGTGTCCCAGGAATAATAATAATGTTTATATTAAAATAATTATAAATCAAATTAATACTAATTACAATATATAAATTAATATAATACTATTATTACATGATTAGGTAAAAAGACTGTATAAGAATAGAGATATAAGAGTGCATATTCATTACGTAACTTACCTGTAGTTAAGATTGGAATAATTTACATAAAAACAAATGACCTGGCAAATGAAATGAATGTGAAATAGATGAATAATTGAATATTTATTGAATAACAAAAATGATGTTACATGTAGTTGCAGAAAAGTAAGTTTCTGATTAATATTTTATGCATATTGAGTAGTAGTGTATAAATGTTCTTTGTAATGTCATTCAAAGCCGTATGATCCCAATATAATCCTTTCCTTGTATAAAGTTCAGAGGGAATTAATAACCATCGATTATGCAACAAATTGTAATATTTTCATTACTTATTTTTAGTACTTGGCGAGTTATTCGGGGGTCCGGACCCCTCCTTCCTGTCCTTCAAAGCCGTATGATTCCAATACAGTCCTTGTCTTCCAATATGTTCAGAGGAATTATAACAAATTCTAAACGAGAATATTTTCATTATTTAATTTTTGTACTTAATAAGTATTTAGGGAAGGGGGGGTGATCCGAACCCCCAAAATAAGTCCTTCATGCCCTATGATTCCAATATAATCCTTGTCTTCCAATAAGTTCAGAGGAAATTATACAACAAAGGCTAAACGAATATATTTTTCATTATTTAATTTTAGTACTTGATAAATCTTTCGAGGGGGGGGGGGGCTAAACACGTCCTTGACCTCCGACACATTAGTGCCCGCCAATCTCAAAAGAATTAAAACTTGCTCTGTTGCATGGTACCTCATTGTCCAATTTTAAATTTCCTTTATTAGTTGATTTTGCTACTAATTTTTTTGTGAGGCATAGGGCTCATTTAGTGATAGCGATGCTAAAGAAAAATAAACACTTTGTGAGTGTCTCCCATGTTTAATTACTTTTGGATCAACCTGTACGTGGTTGAAGTTAAATAGGAAGAAGTTCATCATCAATGACATTAGTATTGATTTTTCATCATATTGATACAAGTGGTGAAGGTTTTAAAAATGATAGTAATGAAGAGATTTTCTCTGCATATAAGGCAGTTGAGTTCATGATATACTTTCGAGAGGTAAGGTCACTGGCCTTCATGGCTAAAGTATAACAATTGAGAACTGGTCACTCTCACCGTCAGTCATCAAGTGCAATGATCGAGATGGACATGAACTCTCCAAAGTATGAAGCATATCCCAAACTGATCTGGCTAATATCCTGAGATAATATCACTTGCTGCCAGGTCATTTGTAGAATTGTTAGTATGATAAGTAACTTTTAGTTTTCACTAATTCTCATTTATTATGCACTACTTACAGGCATTAGATTACCAGAAGATATACAAGAACATGATGAAGCCAGCTTATATATTTGACGGAAGAAAAATTTTAGATCACGAGAAGTTGATGGAAATGGGTTTCCATGTGCGAACGATAGGAAAACGTTTGGTGAGGCCAGGACTTACACGTGTCTGGGGAAACATCTACCAAATATAAGAATTTGGTGCTAGTGTTTGTGTACAGGAGGCTAGCAGGGAAGTAACAGGCAAGATTTCTCATTCACGAAAATTAAAACTTCCAAAACGTTTGTGTCCCAGCAGTTTACAGCATAATGTGAAAGTTCAGTGTGAGGACTCGGTTTGGATTTTATAACACAGTATTATTGAACATTTTGATATAACTTATTCTTGGTTTTTTAAGCTGCCATTTTTTTAATAAGAAGTAACGGTGATATGGTTTTTGCCTTCACTTTCATGCTAAAGGATTCCTTCAGAGTCAGCTTGGATTCTTATTGCATGAGGACGGGGACCATCCATACTTCAAGCTTCGGAACTACTTCCAGCTTTACTTCACTTTTAGTACACTGACATCTTCGAGTGTTGAAGGTAGTCACGAATAGCATAGTTAATCACTTTTTATATATGTAACGGCTTGCTCCAAAACATATTTTCTCCACAAAAAAAAATGTTTATTTTACAATGATCATCGACATTGTATGTTGTTATTGTCTTTTGTTGTCCTTTCCATGGTAAACAGTATTGCTTTCTTTAGGTCTATTTTTTAACAAAAATGTTTTGCTTTTGGTATCTGCATATTAGTATGCATATGTTGTTGTACATAAAATTTAATTAATAGAAAAGGCAAAGTTATAAGTGTTATTTGTAAAATTACGATGGAACTGAAGCCAAAAATTTTACTTGATTTGTTTTTACATAAACTGAAGTTTGTTGATGCTTGCGGTATGGCCTTCATAAAAGGATACTAGTTGTGCCTTTTATGTATACAATTCACAGTTTTTTAAATTTAGGTTCATATCTTGCCAGCTGACAGAATATATCCCCAAACAACTGATATTTACATATAGACTATGTATTTGCAAGAGTTAGTTTTTAACTCCATTTTATGTTCAGATAGGATAATCAAGACTAGACCAAGAGTTTAAAGTTGAATCCGAATCTCTCTGCAATGTCCTGCAACCAGGGATTGAACCCGTGACCCCTTGATTACAATGCAACAGCATTACCACAATGTAGTTGTGGAGCAGCATCTTGCAATATTAACTTTGAAGTATATCAGTGTTTGGAAAGTTACTTTTTAAAAGTAATTGACTTGCAGTTAGTACTCATTTAGTTAATTAACTAGGTTTCCCCAAGCACTGAAGTATATTATATGTTAAACTTAAAAGACATCTTTACATGTCTTTATATCTCTTATTTGCAGTACAGTATTTTTATATTCACGTTCAGTATCAAATTGAGTATAAAATGTAAAATCAATGTTGCAAGTGGAAAAGCTCAACATTTCATTTACTCTGTACTTGTCCATAGAGTTTTATTCTTTGACTATGAAATCTTATTATTTCTTTCTTGTGTTCCTTAAACATATATAATTTATTTATTAATATTTCAAGAGTGCATATTAATTAATATACATAAAGTTAAAAAAATAGAAGGTTTTTAAGAGCAAAATTGTTAGGACTGGGGCATCAACTTAAAAAGCAGCATTCACCATGCTACAGTCTCACAAAGGTTGATCACCACTGCACTATAGAATCTAGCATGCCATACACGATTCAGATGCATCACTAGGTGACCCTATGTGAGGGAACCTTTAATTTTCCCCTTTTAATTAGAATTAATTATACTTTGCGTGGTTTGAAATTTGACACCTACATCATCTCACACTTGAAAGATTTGTAAATCCAACCACCAATTTCATGAAGCAGGTGCCACAACAATGGTCAGGGTAAACAAAATGTGTTTTGAAACAATTTGTATTTTTTGTTACTTCTTGAAGTTAATCACAATGTTGATGATTTGATCGATAAATATCAGGGAACACTCATGCTCTACTCAGGATTCAAGCCTCAATCACTGATTTTAAAACAAGCTATGGTTGCCAACATCCAACAGTCTTTCTTAGGACCACATCAAGTATTAAGCAATAACATTTTTATTATATTAGAAATATTGATTTTGAGGGCGTACAGAGTTAAATTGGTTGGTTAATCAACGAAAAGTCAATGAATATAGTTATTGACAAATCACATGAAAATAGGATCATTAATATTCTCATATCAAAATGGTCAAATTTTCTGACAATTTCTGATCCATTTGTAATTACTAAATCAGTTGCTCTATAATTTTTGATAGGCAGTAAAGAAAAATGTTAATCTCATTTCATGGTTTGTGGCCACACCTTGAATGCTTTAAATCACACTTCCATTCAAAATGTTTTGAAAAGAACAAACATTTGTGGGCCACCTTATTTTGTGAAAAGTAATATGCTGATAGAAATGCGAGGTCAGGAAAACATCTTATGTCAATAGGAATCTTGGTTCTGTATCTAAAAGCACACTATTCTATGAACCTATTTCACAACCTTCCAATGCTTCTGCTACATGGGTGGAAAGAAAGTAGTATTATATCTGCAACTCCTCTACTATGTATTTTTATTATTTAATTGTATTTAACTTAATAAAGCTAAATATCACTATGATTGTTGTTTGTCAAACATTTTAAAAGAACTGTTTAAAATCAATCCTGCATGGATTGCTCCTTTTTTAATTAAATGTTGTTCCATTTTATATTTTTAAATAAATTGAAATAAAACTATATGGAACCAGAATACACGTGTTTCATTTTTAGAACTACTGGTAATATTTACTTAGTTTTGTGATTTTTGCAATGTTGTCTATCTGCTTTTGAAATTTTGCATAGCCCCAGAAATTCAACAGATGGTATTACTTATGTGCAAACATTTGATTTAAAAATCAAATGTTACTGTGTATGGGGTGTGGTGTACTTATTTCTCCTGACAAAAAATAACTCTTGTTGGTAAAATGCAAACTTTGTTGCAGGGTTAACAATGCTATGAGTAGAATTTGAGCAAGTACTGGAGTTAGTCTACAAAGTGGTATCCAACATTTTCCCCATCTGGTGAAAAACTCACCTTGGGGCTATTTTATGCCATAACCTCAAAAGTAACCCCTGTCTGTAGGTACACTTATCCCAGAGATTCCGCCAATTTTTTAAGTGATTATTGGAAGTAATGTTCTGTAAAGGTGTCCAGCATTGCATGTGTTTCTGCTTGGATAGTCTCAATTGTCAAAGTGGCAGCCTTTCAACTTGAAATTTAGTCTGGAAAATAGAAAAAAGTCACAGGAGCAAAGTTGGGTGAGTGGGTCTACAGTAGGGATGTACCGAAGCCGATTACCGATGTTCGAATATCGGCCGAAATTGACACATCGGCTTCGGCATCGGCATCGGCAAAAGTCCGATATTTAAACCGGTACCGATTATACTTGAGTTTTACCTTGAAATAAGTTTTATATTTTAATTTTGTAAGATTTATTGAAAATTAGGTTAAATTGAGTTAAATCCGAGACTGTGCTTATAATGTTCACATAAAAAACAGAAAACCAACTAAAGTACAGTACCGGTGATGAACGTATTCACAAACACATACCGACTTGTTTCCGACAGCTTCTGTGTACAGTTCTTCTTTCCATTTTATTATGATTAATGCGTTTTAGGTTGGACAATCAGCAAATGCTAAGCCAAATTATATTTGCACCAACAACTAAAATATATTTATCATTATTTGAATGATATAATCTAATTTTAACATACATTGCAACAGCACGTACGCCGTAAGACGAAAAAGGTTAATACACAGGTTATAAAATGAAGTATGAACCTGTGTATGCAACCAGTGTTACTAACTCGAGTCAAGTTGTCATTCGTGCCAGATAAAGAGTAATATCGGCCCTCTTCTTGGTGTGTGCGGGATCCCGGAAAGTTGGGATCGGGAAAAAAATTTCCCTTCCGATCTCGACTTGGGGAAATGGCTTCCTGACTTTTCGGGATCCCGAGCAGTCGGAAAATACCGAAAGGTCGTTTTACAAATTCGTGAATTCTCGACATATTCGGCATTGAAAATGTCTGGAACTTATCGGAAGTTGTTTGTTTTTAATTATTCCAGATATGCAAAAATAATCACTTAAGGTGAAAATGACGTGTAGAATTCGAGATTTCCCGAGGTTCACAAAATTTCGTACATTTTCCCACTTAGTCAGGAAATTGCGAATTTTTCTCGTCCCGACCAAAAAAAAAAAAAAAATTGTCCGGCACGCCCCTACTCCCCTACTATTCTCACACGCTTCATGTGATCCCTAATCAGCATTCAGTTGTGTGATTCCGAAAAATCTGTTCAGGGACTTCGGGAAATAATTTCCCAATATTTCGGGATCCCGAAGTGTCAGAAATTGTCCAATAATCGAATTAAAAGGGGCTAATTCTCGATGCTTTCTTCACTTTGACTATCGGATGTGAGGGATAGAAATGTTTTGATCGGAATGGCACTAGGACTTTTTTTTAATCCTGACGTTTGGGATGGGAAAAATTTACAAGTTCCTGGCCAAGTTAGGATATTTTCAGTACGAGAAATGTTCAATTTTTCCCAACACTAGTAGTGCTGCAAAAACTCATGTTTTTAAAGTTGAATCTTACAGAATTGAACTTATTACTAAGAACAGGAAGTCCTTTGACTCATAACAACTGCTTTTGTACTAATGCTAAATCTCTGAAAATACATATGTATGTGTATAATGTGCAAATATAAGTGTTTAAAGGAAATTTATTTTTGTCATTCTCAAAATAACATTCCATTTTCGTTAAATAGTCTTATGTATCGGAATCGGTTAAATATCGGCATCGGTATCGGTTCCAAAAATAATCGGTGAGTACATCGGCATCGGCAAATTTTCAGCTTCGTCACATCCCTAGTCTACAGTAAAGTTATTTTTGGTGCAAGACTTCATGGTCAACAAGGAAGTGTGAGACAGTGTGTTATGTTGTGATTCCAAAGCCAGTTAATTCTTTTTTTGTCACCAAAGCTCAGGTGATGTCTTCACATATACATGGGAAATATATGCTTTTAGGTTGACATTCATTTTCCAGAAAGGAGTAAGCAAGATATTTTTTTCTGGGGGGGGGGGTGAAGAGGCATATTCCCTGCATAATAATGTGACTGAAATTAAATTACATGTGGGAAATATGTACTTTAAGGTTGACATTTACTTTGTAAGGTAAATGTCACCCCTACCCCCCTCCCTTCTGGACCTCTTTGCTACTGCTTGATATGAGCTTAATACTGCCATGCTACATCACATGGCTCAATTTATTACATTTTTAGAACTACTGGTAAAATTCCTTAACCTTGTAGGGTTCGCTTAGTGGGTTCCCCAATGTTGTCTTATTTGTTTTTGAAAGTTTGCATAGCCCCAGACAAATTTCATAGACTAATAAAACAGTAAAGTGAAATAATAATAATAATCGTCTTTATTAAATAGGCATGTTTTGACCTCTTGGGCTGCTCTTAGATCCAACCCATCATCAGCGCTATACATGGGTGCCCATTCCCCCTAAGGCCTGTGACCCACTCCCTCCAAAAAGAATAAAATTACCATTGCCCTCCCCCCCTTCATGCTGAATTATTTACTCAAATTATTTTGGTCAGTAAATTTACGGAACAATATAATACAGATATATTTAAGCAATATATGTTTACTTTAGGAACTTTAGGCTTTCATGTTTGCTAACATAAAATGCTCACTGCCATTGTTAGAGTACTGAACCTTATTCTTAACAGTTTGCCTGCTTGACTAACCTTGTATCAATGCGAACAGCATGTCCCCCCTCCCTTTCCAAACCGATTCCAAAAACATAGAGCGGTGTTTCATTTCAACCCTATTGCTGCGATCGGCCACAGGTAGGTAGAGAAACTACATAATAACCATAACTAAAAATCAATAACAAGTCAATCAAAGAAACGATCCCACCCATTCTTGTGTGAAGATATATAGAATTGGTATAAAATCTTGTCCCCCCCAAAAAATTTCCATGATGCAGACACGTCATGAATCCCCTCCGTGGGCATCCCTGGTGCTAAGTATTTTCCGCATGATTTTAGGCATAGTGAATGGTGTGATGCCTTGGTCCTGACTGGCTTTATTGCTTATTTCAAATGAGTATAACTGGTCGTACCCTCGTACAACATTTTGGTCAAGCTCTGTCCCTCATCTTTGCTCATAAGCACAGAATGCCTTCATTGTTAGGTTGAGTGCTTTTAGCACAAATACACTGCAATTTCTTGAAGCTTGACCAAAGAAGTATTACTTATGTTCAGTAACAGCGATTCGGTGTCAAAACTGGGAGGCAAAGACAGTTTGAGTCATTCCATGCCAAATCAACACAGGTATGTGCAATTTCCAACCTGACCATCTCAGATTTTCATGAAATTTGGGGAGTTGAAACTATGCATGGAACTTAGTAACTATGAAAATTTTCAGTTTTGTTTGTCTTGTAATTGTTAGTATGATAAAAATATGCACCAGTGAAACAGAAAGTAAAATTCGTGTGGGTAATAATATGTCTGACAAATTTACAATTCATGATGGGTTAAAACAAGGAGATGCATTATCTCCATTGCTCTTTAATTTTGCCTTAGAATATGCTGTAAGGAAGGTAAGAGAAACTAAAGAAGGACTAAAATTAAATGGTGTGACTCAGTTGTTAGCATATGCAGATGATGTAGACTTACTGGGGGATGATGTGAATACAATTAAGAATAATGCTAAAATATTTTTCAAAACTGCTAAAGAGATAGGTTTGGAAGTTAACAAAGAGAAAACTAAATATATGCTTACAGGCCGAAACCAAGTGTTAGGTAATAATCAAAATCTAATTATTGATAACAACTCGTTTGAATCAGTTTCCAAATTCAAATACTTAGGAGTAATATTAACAAATGAAAATTATATTAAAGAGGAAATAAAAAGTAGGCTTAATTCAGGAAATGCATGTTACTTCTCTCTTCATAAACTTTTGTCTTCTCGTTTAATATCAAAGAAACTAAAAGTTAAAATATACAAAACCGTAATTTTGCCTGTAGTATTATATGGGTGTGAAACTTGGTCCCTTACATTGAAAGAGGAACATAAATTGAGAGTATTTGAAAATAAGATCCTTAGGAAAATCTTTGGACCTAAAAGGGATGAGGAGACAGGTGAGTGGAGAAGGTTACATAATTTAGAACTACATAATTTGTACTCATGTCCAGATATTATTAGAATAATTAAATCAAGAAGACTTAGGTGGGCAGGCCATGTGGCACGAATGGGAGAGGAAAGAGGAGTTTACAGGATTCTTGTTGGGAAACCAGATGGTAAGAGACCTGTAGGAAGGCCACGACGAAGATGGAGGGACAACGTTGAGATGGACCTAAAGGAAATCGGTAGGGATGGGAAAGAGTATATAGATCTTGCTCAAGACAGGGACAGATGGAAGGCCTGTGTTGCTGCAGCCATGAACCTTCGGGTTTAAGAAGGCTAGAGAGTTAGTTAGTTAGTTTGTAATTGTCAAATTATTCAAGGTCAATGTTAGCAGAAATTGCCCTTTTTGAGCCCGCTTAGCTATATTAAATATGCTGTAACTCTGACCCT
Source organism: Lepisma saccharinum (assembly GCF_977018435.1). Lineage (NCBI taxonomy): Eukaryota > Metazoa > Arthropoda > Insecta > Zygentoma > Lepismatidae > Lepisma > Lepisma saccharinum. The sequence continues at coordinate 1,442,144 of NC_139233.1, read as the reverse complement.
GTTTTGCCTAGGAAGCTCAAATAAAGCTTATAGTTTTGTCACGTGACCTTGACCTTTGACCTTGAATATCTCAAAACATGTCATCACCAAAAATCCTGAAGAAAATATATTTGGTCCCTCATGCCATACTATAAAACATATCGAAAATCATTCTTGGACTGCAATGGGATCAGAAGATATAAAATAATATGTGTAACTATGTGACTGATAAAAGTCTCATTACACAAACTATGATGAGTCAAAAGTCCTTTAACACCTCCTACAAAATGTAAAGGAGTTATCCTGGTCATGAAAGAAATAGGTTAGGCACAGGGAGATATCTAGCTGTGTGTGTCAAGCACAGGTCAGGCATAGTGTTGACGGCCATGTTGAATTCAACTACCACAAAAGTGGTTTCAATCTTACCTTACCAATAGAAAGCAAATTATAGAAATCGCTCACACCACAGCAAAAGGATATGTAACACATCAGCACTCCACCATGAAAAGTGTAACATGTGGGGTGCCTCAGGGAAGTATTCTTGGCCCTCTTTTGTTTCTTATGTACATAAATGATTTACCAAATGTTATACCCGAGGCAAATGCAATATTATATGCTGATGATACAAATATTATAGTAACAGACACTTCCAAAGATGCTCTACAATCTAAGGCTAATAACGTATTAAACAAATTAGATGACTGGTTTTTAAATAATAATCTACTCCTCAACAGCAAAAAAACAAATTACATTACATTTTCTACAATCCAAACCAGAAACCAAATAAGCCTCAATCTAATATCTGGGAATACACAACTAGAGCCTAAAAAAAATTCAAAATTTCTGGGTATCATTCTGGATGAACACCTTAGCTATACAGAACACATAAACACGCTACAATCAAAATTAAGTAGTGTGTGCTATGCCCTTCGAGAAATGGTAGACATCTCAAGCACCCAAACTGTCAAGTGCCTTTATATGGCAAACTTTGATGCTGTACTAAGATACGGGATTATGGTTTGGGGTAACAAGGGCCACTCCAATGTCCTTTTTATGCTTCAAAAAAGAGCTATAAGAATCATAACTGGAGTAAGGAAAACTTATTCATGTAGAACTCTTTTCCGTAAACTTAATGTGTTAACTCTTCCCTGCATATACATTTATGAATGCTTAATTTATGTTAAGCAAAATATTTCCAACTTTGCCACAAATGAGGAAATACATGGCCTAAACACAAGAAATAAAGACAAACTTCACATAAAACACTGCCGCCTTAACTTATGTAAGAAAGGTCCCTTAAACTCTTCAATAGACCTCTACAATAAACTACCACAAGATGTGAGGAAAGAACAAAAATTGATGATATTCAAGCACAAGATAAAATCAATGCTTCTGAAGCATGTTTTTTATTCTATAGCTGAATACATGGAAGCAACTTTTACATAAGACAAATGTACATAATGCAGTATAATCACATATTTTCTTGTAAAATTAAATGTCAAATGAAAGTGGATAATTAGTATCACCTAGAAGTAGGCTGCAATGTTCTATATCTTCTCATGTTATATTTTTTTTTTTGTTGTGATTTTGACATAATACGAGAGTAAGACCTAATTTTTTACAATTTTTGGCTGTATATTTTGTATTTGTAAAATCTATTAATGTAGTATTGTATTGTAATGTAAGTATTGACATGTCCTATATTACCATGTACTGTAATTTGTACACACCGGTAGTCCTTGGACGCAAATAAACTAAACTAAACTAAACTAAACTAAAGGACAGGAGGTGATGTGATACATCAAATCAGGCTAGAATTTCACGAGAAATGAAGCACCGAAGGTTTTTCCAACGTATCTTTAGCCAGCAAAAAGTTATACGCATATCATATATAGCACATTATAATGTTCTCAATGTTCCTGTGAGCACACTCGTTGACGTCTCTCACAATCACATAGAACATTTGGCAATGTAGCAGGTGCAACATCATCACAAGCTGCAACTATGCCTTCTCTCAGATGGTCAATATCATGGACTTTTATTGCATGCACCATTCTCTTCAGATGTTTCTGAAGGTAAAAGTCCTCCTAAGATGTTAGTTCTGGGGAATGTGCAGGCCTTTTAATAGTTCCCCGCCTGCCAATCAATCTATCTAGAAATTAACTATGAAGAAATTGTCAAAATGTCCACATAGTGTGGTCACACACTGTCCTGTTTCAAAACTCTGCAAAAGTGCCATATCCCATAAGCAAGGATGAGAAAAACCTGTTCACTATACAAATGCAAGAAGCCCTCACCATTTAAGGTTCCGTTGTTGAATATGGACTAACCATTCCCGTTCTCCATATACTATAGCACATCATTAGCTTACCAGCAACGACCATTCAGCTGGGATCTGTCTACTGTAGATTATGAAATCTCAGGCATTGCATATTATTTTTATTAACTTCACCGTGAACATAAAAATTAGCCTCGTCATTGAAGAATTTTTCATTCCAAAGGAAGTGTCATGTAATTGTTTGAGATACTTTCCCAATATTCTTCACTATTCAACTATTTAGTGGGCCTCCATCTTGGTGCAGTGGTAGCATCATTGCCTTGTAATTGAGGAGTCCTGATTTCCATACTCGGTGGAGGCACATAGTGGTTCGGATCCCACTTTAAACTGTAGGTCCAGTCCTGATTAGCCTTTCTGTGCATAAAGTGGACTTAAAACAACAAATCAATCAATCAATCAACTATTTAGTGAAAGTCGCTGATTTAAATCATATGCAATGGTGCGTATACTTCTTTCTCTCCCGAGATGTCAGCGTGATCTCGATGAGTTCCTAACACGTTAGGAGCATTCTAATGCTTTGTTTTTAACACCTCAAAAAGGAGAAAATGGTTACAAGCATGCAGCAATAACTTTTTGCTGGCTAAAGATATGTTGGAAAAACCTTCGCCGCTTCATTTCGCATGAAATTCTAGCCTGATTCGATATATCACATCACCCCCTTTCCTTTGAAATTTTTGCGTTGAATTCAATATGGCCGTCAACACTATGCCTGACCTGTGCTTGACACACACAGCTAGAGATCTCCCTGTGCCTAACCTATTTCATGACCAGGATAACTCCTTTACATTTTGTAGGGTGTGTTAAAGGACTTTTGACTCATCATAGTTTGTGTAATGAGGCTTTTATCAGTCACATAGTTACACATATTATTTTGTATCTTCTGATCCCATTGCAGTCCAAGAATGATTTTTTGATATGTTTTATAATATGGCATGAGGGACCAAATATATTTTCTTCACGATTTTTGGTGATGACATGTTTTGAGATATTCAAGGTCAAAGGTCAAGGTCACGTGACAAAATTATATTTCTATCCAAAGGTAGGCTGGTTATATATCGCTGGAAAGCTTGTTCAATTCCCTGTACAATAAGCTTTATTTGAGCTTCCTAGGCAAAACAGGGTCAGAGTTACAGCACATTTAATATAGCTAAGCGGGCTCAAAAAGGGCAATTTCTGCTAACTTTGACCTTGAATAATTTAACAATTACAAGACTAATGAAACTGAAAATTTCATAGTTACTAAGTTCCATGCATAGTTTCAGCTCCCCAAATTTCATGAAAATCGGAGATGGTCAGGTTGGGGGCTGTGTTGAATTTGCATGGAATGACTCGTTTACTTTCTGTTGGTAGACAATGCTTAGCTTTAAGAGGCCATGCAGGGGCAAAGGGGGGGAGTGTGCAACTGCAACCCTAATCACTGCCACTGCTTATCCTAAGGCACCTAACCTTACAACGAAAACAGTGGCATAATGAAGTTTTCTGTGTTGAAGCAAGTGAAATAATGGGGTCCTCTTAGTGAAAAAAAATATCAAGAATATTATAATTTATATACCACTGATGGTGCCAGAAGGGAATGGATGTACAATAGCTAGCTTCCGTCCCCTCTCCCTGTATAAGAAATTAACTTTTACTCCAAATACCTTGTCCTTTTTTTGTTATTGACATAGTATCATGTATCAGTGAAGTAGTTTCTTGAAACTAAATCGGGATGGTCTTGTGACAGTCAGGTTTATCGTCAGTGGCGAAGCGTGCTGTCTCTGGAAGGGTAGGCACAGGACGGAGCAGGGTTTGGGGGGAGGGGAAGATGTGATTTTTTTTAACAGTAGTATGTTAAAATATAGCCCCTAGAAAATAAAAGATAACATATTGCCTGAATCTCGTCTACTTAAGTCGGGATAGTGATTGTAAAGGATAATGTAGTGATTAACGCTCTCGCCTTATAATCAAGAAGTAGAAGGTTTGATTCCTCCTGTAGGCATTGGTTCAGATTCTACGTACTTTAATCTAGTCTCGATTAGATATCTGAGTTCTTCTTCTTCTTCTTTTTTTGTCCCTGTCAGCATTATCTTGTCGACTTTGGACATCGTTATTGTTTTTGTTTTTTTTATTTCTTTTAATGTTTTCTTCTAAAGTTGGCAGTTAGTCTCACAAATATATAACAATTATTATAAAAAATTCACTTTTTTTTTGTCCATTTTGCTGTTTCTTAAAAATCACTTTATATTTCAAGTCTACATTTTCGAGAATATGCATACAGCATCCATATTAATGAAGGGGATAAATCTGTTAAAATGGATGATAGTGATATTGGAAATGGAATTTTTAAACGTTGAAAACCTTTGTAGAGTATGATTTGTTGATCTGAACAGATTGGACATTCTAGAATTAAATGTTGAATATCGGGATTATTATTGCCACATTTACAATTTTCTTGAGTTTTAATTTTTATTTTTGCTAAATGTGCTGGTGTACGTACGTGTCCTGTTCTTAATCTATTAATAAAAACTATGACTTGCCGTGGGAGTGTGTATGAATTGAACCAAGGGACTTTAGATTTAAATTCTGCAATCCATCTATATGTGTTGCCCACAAACTTAAATTGATCTTTGCACCATTCATTCCATTGTTCCATAAGTTTGATTTTTACTCGTGGTAATAAATCAGTATACATTAACCTATTGAAACTTATGAGTTGTAAATCTCTGGCCTGTTTAGCGTATATGTCCACTCTATCATTTCCTACATTAATATCATGTGCTTTGACATAACTGAATTGTATGTCAATGTTTCTTTTGCAAGCAAGTTGAATTTGTTGAATAATTAAAATAATAAGATATGATTGGTGACATAATTTGGGATAGGATGTAGATAATACTTGAAGAACACTCAGCGAATCTGTAAGGAGAAGAATTTTTTTAAAGTCTTCCGCTATTCCATATTGTAAGGCTTTGTATAGGGCGTAACTTTCCGCAGTAAAAATAGATGAATCTATAGGTAATCTAAATTGTTGATAATAGATATCTGAGAATAAAGGCGCTACTGTCTCGAAGGTCAGAAAAAAGTGACAATGAGATTCGATGTTCTGACCACGCGTCACCCAATGAAAATGCCGTTCTTTCAGGCCCTAGCCATCTTACATTTGTTAGATTAAAGCTGCTCGTAAAAATTATTTGCTACTTCAATAACAGTATTGTAAATGTTTCTCGCATTACAGAAATGGTTGGTTCACTTGATCGTCACTTAGCGTTTATTTCTTTTTAATGCTGACCTCCGCGGCAGATTGGTTATAACAGCGTGCTACGACAAGGGCCTCAGGTTCGAATTCCCACCTGGGCATAGGTGTTCTTCGTGAGTGTCCCTTCGTCAATGTCATCATATTATCGCTCATTCTCATCTTCCCAATTAGCCAAAAATGGCAGAAAGCCAAGTAAAATAAACTAAATCTATCAATCAATTATTTCTTTTTTAACTTTTTTATGCATATAATTCTTCTTCAACAGGCGACTTTTTTTAAAAAAATATAATATGATTTAAAAAATGATGAAATGCTAAATGAGAACACGGACAGAGAAACACACAGTCATAAAATGTCAGTAACATGGATTTTCTCTAGGCTATACGTTTGCATTGTACGTACTTTGCCCCATTTTAAAAGTAGCGCGTTTTCAGTTATGTCACTAATCATGAAAGGAAATTTCGTCTCAATATCCCTTTCCTCAAAGAAATAAAATACTTTCCCTCTCTGAATCGAGATTGGTGTGGGTCACATCCAGCAGCTAACACTTCGCGAAAAGCGGTCCCTCAAAAGAGCTGAAAGCACCAAACTTAACACTGGTAACCAACTTGCATGCATTATTTGCAGTTAGAATTCTAATAATGCCTACTTTGATAGGTTAGGAGGCGAGGCTTAGAGGTGTTAGCAACACATTTTCGCTACATGTTAGCAGCTGGGTGTGCTCCGCTCCCGACACAGCTCTGAATCTTCCATGGAAACACTGCTTCAACAAGCTCTGTACATCCACTGCCTGCTTCGTCACGCGCTCGTACACGATCGGCACTCTTCGGAAGTCAGGGAGAGAGGGTGAGAGAGAGAAAAGAGGCCGGCCTCTCAGGTTACATTACAGGCGAACGTACCCCTGAAATTATGCTTTCCCGCACGAATCACATAGGTTTTTATGGGACCAGCTGAGGCACACTCGGGCGGGCCTCGATGAATGCTCAGATACGGTTCCAGGCAGGGTTGCAAACTTGCGGTAATTATCGGAAGACCAAGAATTTCAGTTTTCTTTTATTAAGCGTCGTTTAATGAAATTTATAAGTAATAAAATAATCCGTTATAGACAAATATATTAGGGTAGGCCCGGCCTCCGGGCCTCATAGGACGCTTCGCCACTGTTTATCGTCGACCTGCCTCATCATTATTATTATTCTAATCCATAGCGGTGGAAAATATGTTTAATCAAGGTATTGAGTGTTTTTATTTGTATGTATATATATTTGATCTGCCAAGCCAACGGGAGAAAGAAAGGGAGTCGCGAGTCTGACGGGCGAGCACCAGAAAGGTCACGTTTTTCGTCTGAAACTTAGGAAATTCGACCTTAACGACAACCATTTAAATATCTCGGGTTCCAGCGGCCGAACTGAAGTGAAACTTTTACCAGCACAGCAACATGTATGCAAGGACGGATGTGTGGAGATTCGTCGCAATTAAGCAAGAATTACGGATGCCAGATCGAATTGGTTATAATCGATCAGTTTATGGGCACAGATTGCAGTTGAGCTGTGGGCGCCGGGCAGACGGCGGCCTAATCCGATCGTACCATACCAGAAGCACGGCCTGTCCAGGCTGGGAGACAATGGAGCGAAGTGGAATGACCTCTCCTGAAGCATCCCTTCAACGACCGCCAAGCGTCCTTTTTCGAAATCCGGATAAAACGAAGGACCTGCCATTTTCGACACACAGTTTCTCGCGATTCTTGTAGCGAGAGCACCTCCGTGCTACATCTCCGAACAATAGAGACGAAAGTAAATACTGAAGGCATCGAAACATTAACTTTGATTCTGAAGTACATGAATAAACAGTTTGGCGTATGTTCCATATACAGACCACCCAATGTCCCGTACACAAAACTTACATTGTTCGAAGAATTAATGTCCGAAATCTATCCACTAGTTGATAATCTCTTCCTGTTAGGAGATGTAAACTGCGATTATCTCACCCCGAATAAACCAGAAACACGGTTTTTAAGATCGATTTTTGATTCATTTGGTCTAACGCAAATAGTTAATAAACCAACCCGTATCACCGAAAAAAGTAAAACGCTGCTTGACATCATAGCCGTTGACAATACAGAATTACTGTTTAAAACTGACGTCACTGTCCCAATCGGTAAATCAGATCACTGCGTTGCGTACGCTGATTTCTTGTTGCAGAAACCGGAACCTCAAGCGAGCTACGTTTATTGTAGAAATTTTAATACCTTCAACGAAGAAATTTTTGCAAAAGATATAACTGATGTAGATTGGTCAAAGCTTTACTCACTTGATGATGTTAATAATAAAGTGGAGTTTTTGACCTCAAATATACAAAATGTTTTTGACACGCACGCACCTCTAAAAATCGTAAAGCACAATAAGAAAAATGCACCGTGGATCACCAGTAATGTTAAATTGTTGATGAGAATCAGAGATAACGCGCTACGAAAGTTCAAACGTTCGAACAATCCAAGCGACTGGCAACAATATAAAGAACTCCGGAACTTTACAACAACTGTCATAAGACAAGAAAAGAAATGTTATCTTACCTTCAAATTTGGCGGGAAAAATTTAAACCGGAGAGAAACATGGAATGAGTTGAAACAATTGGGTATTGTTAACAATAAGAAGTCTCACGATAATACATTCTCTCTCATAAGTACCACTGAAGATTTAGATGCTGTTAATGACCATTTTGGTAAAATTTGCAATGAATCTGAAATTCCTCCTCCACTTAAGGCTCAGCAAATAAAGCATTTCGAGAACAAAACCTGTTCCACCGCTGAACAGTATTTTAACTTTACTGAGGTAACTGAAAAAGATGTACATAGAACTATTTATAGCATACGCTCAAATAGTTTTGGAGTAGATGGTATCAGCACTAAAATGCTCAAACTTTCTTTGCCTTATATTTTATCTCCGCTAACGCACGTCATTAACTCCTCTCTTTCCACTGGCGTCTTTCCTGAAATGTGGAAAGAAGCACGAATCCTGCCACTTCAGAAAAAGCAGATCGCCACTTCTTACAATGACTTTAGGCCTATCAGTCTTTTGCCTGTGCTATCTAAAGTACTCGAGAAAATAGTGCATTCGCAGACGTTAAACTACGTTAACACGAATAATTTACTGCCCCCGCTGCAATCCGGATTTCGTGAGAAACACAGCACAGCCACTGCTCTTGCTAAAGTTGTGGATGATATTCTCTATGCCATTGATAAACAGCAAGTCACTATTTTAGTACTTCTGGATCTCAGTAAGGCTTTCGACACTGTGCAGCATGACTTATTATTAGCCAAACTTAAATATTACAAGTTTTCTCCTTCAACATTAAACTGGTTTCAAACATATCTATTTAACAGACGTCAAAGGGTCGTATTACATAATTCACCATCTCACGTGTCTCAACCTATAACGCTGAAAGCAGGCGTGCCGCAAGGATCGATATTAGGCCCCCTCCTCTTCACCCTTTACACTGCAGATTTGCAGCAAGTTATAAAATTCTTCACTCCACATTTTTACGCAGACGATACCCAGTTATATTTCTCAGATCATTACGCTTCGTTGGAACATAAGCTTCAGTCACTAAATTCTGACTTGAACATCGTCAGTAACTGGTGTGTATCTAACGGTCTTAAAATAAATCCAGAAAAATCCACTTTCATAATCATTGGTTCTAATTATTCAAGGTCGTTAATTAAAAATATTAAGATCGAGCTCAAAATAAACAATTTGCCCATTGTCAGGAATAACACTGCTAAAAATCTTGGTCTGATTTTTGACGAAACTTTTGATTGGACAGAACATGCAAAGACGCAATGTAGGAAAGCTTATGGAACACTTAGGAATCTGAATCGTTTCCGTGACTTCCTCCCTGCGGAATGCAAGCTAAGACTCATCCAAGCATTAATCTACCCATTGTTCGACTATTGTGATAATGTTTACGGCCCTCAACTCTCGCAAAAGCTCAGTAAAAAAATACAAATGGTGCAAAACGCCTGTTTCCGATACATTTTTCAAGCAAAAAGATCCGATCATATTCTTCCATTCTTAAATAATAATCAGGTTCTTACCATGGCAAACAGAAGGAAGTTACACTATCTCTGTTTCATACGCCGCATACTGACAGAAGGTAAACCGCAGTACCTGTTTGAGAAGATGCATTCCCGTAGGGAAATCCATCAGTATGTTACCCGTAAGCGGAACAACTTCGATTTACCCCATCACTCTACCACGGCCTACAAATCCTCTTTCTCCTTTTCGGCTCCCAAAGCATGGAATGCATTGCCTGCAAATATCGCTAGTGTAAAAAACCCATTATATTTTAAAGGTAAAATAAAAGATCTGCTGTTAATGGAACAATGGCAGAGTCGGGGCACATACTGAAGGTATCAAGTCACTCACTATAAGGAATTGTATTATTGTATTATTATTACTATTGTCTTTTTTATTCCTAGTTACACTTTTTTTTGCAACTAATTTATATGTATTTTTTTTCTTTCTTCATTTTTTATTTTTATTATTATTATTATTTTACGTTTAGCTTACTGCTCCATAAGTTTATAATCATCTCATATGTATTCTCATATTGACAAGGGTTAGGTGGCAGAGCAGCCCTTGGCTGAACCTCGCCCGCTGAATAAAGAAAATTTATTATTATTATTATTATTATACCGTGGACTTAGTTTTGTTTCGCGAACATCAGTGTGTGACAGGCAGTAAGTCGATATGAGTGTGCTTACCTCAATCGCTGGAGGAAGTTGAAGCGAGACTGTGTTTCCGTTATAATCTTACGCAGTTTATAGTTTTTGTGAAACAAGGAACATCAAAAATCATGGCCGGTTAAAAAGGAAAGAGAGGAATTTTTTTTGAATTTTTTGAATTTAAAATTTTGGGTGCGTCAGCACTAAGGCTATTTTGCACCCGTCACAGTATACGGGGTCCAGCCCCTTATCGTTACAAATCACAACTCTAACGTTGCAGAATTAAAAGCATAAAATATTAAAATGTTCTGACTGTTGTTAAAAGCCGAGGCTGCAAAGAACACTCAGCAAAAATAAGGACAAAACACAGGACAACACAAACAAAATTATACTGGCCATGGGGCCAGTCGCCAGAGCCTCGTTAGTCTGAAGTCCAGGGTGTACTAACGTGGAAGTGAGGTTGACATTTGGGTGTACTACGTGGGACACCCCTTACACCCCAGGAAAGAGAGGAGAGAGGTCACCCTAGGTTCGACCCGATGCCAGACGAGACACCACGACTAATGCCTACATCATGCTGAAAACCCGAGCTACGCCGCCTGATGCCTACCAGCCGCCACAGAGAGGGAGAGAGATGTCGATCGCTGCCATGTCGACGTCCCGGCGCTTGAGATCGTCCGACGGTGATGGAGAAGACGCCGACGAACCATGAACGACCGTCCACCGCCCAGATGCGACGTCTGAATCACGCCTGACCACAGAGATGCTCACCGACCCCGAGAGGAAGAGACGCCGAGGCCCTTGACGTCCCCGAGCAACGCCGACGACCCATCGTCACCGATCCGCCTAGGAACAAGATGCATGAACGCCCTTCACCTCCTCGTCGTCGCGACCGAGGAAGAATAGGAAAACCTTTCGTGTGCATTCTAATGTATTTCAATCGCCTGCGAGGACACCAGGATGCGCCGTGGAACCAGAGAGATGGTAACGTATTCATCTGTATAAATGTCAACACGTACCGGCTCGATTGATATTTAGACTTTAGAGCATGCCCTAGAAATTCGTCGATGTTTTTTGAAAACGCCCACGCAACTCGACACTTCGTATCTGACTCCCGTTGGTCGGGGAACTTTACCCAGCTTTACCTTCAGCCAAGTGCGGTATATATAAATGAACAAATCCTGCTGACGCCTCTACCATAGAGAAGTTAGGGAGTAGAGGATTACCCCACATTTAAACCTCGCTGCGCTTTGAAATTGCATTTCCATCGGTGGCCAGTAGATGGCGCGGCCGTCTTCTTTTGCTGTTTCCAGCACAAATTGGGGGGAGAGCTCTTTCGGTGACAGTCACGTGGGTTTCAAGCGTCCTTATTGGTCAGATCTCTTGTATCCCAGCAAGGCTGTTACCAATGGCAAGGGCTTTCGCTGGTTCCCTTCCAAGCACCGCTGTTAGGGGTGGGGTGAAGAGATGGGATGGGTGATGCCTGCGTTTCCGCCACCGCAAGATTCTTCGGAATCTTTTACTCGAAAGTAAGGTTGCCTTTCCTATGCAATTGTTAACAGATTCTTTGAGTGTTTATTTGAAGGCGAAATTGGGAATGTAAAATGTAGACATTTTCAACTGGCGCCTGAATTTTCAAATTCAGTTCTCAAAAAATATATCATTTTCGCTTGTTGAAATAACGAGTACAGTGTGTGTTTTTTCTATATCGTGTACCATTAAATCAGAATAACAACCATACCAATAAATTCTTCAGATTTACTTGAAAGAGGCCTCCCCGATGGCGCAGTGGTAACGTCGCCTTGTAATCAAGGTGTTCGGGGTTCGATACCCGGTGGAGGCACATAGTGTTTCGGATCCCACTTTAAACTGTAGGTCCTGTCCCGATTAGCCTTACAGTGCATAAAATGGACTTAAAACACCAAATCAATCAATTAATTTAAAGTAAGACTTCGACCATATCGCTAACACTAAACCCCATGGTTTCAAGTGCCGGACCCAGTGGCCGAGTGGTTGCCAGACCCTGTGGCCGAGTGGTTGTCGGACCCTGTGGCCGAATGGTTAGCAGAGCGCGCTGCAACACCAGGGGTTCCGGGTTCGAGTCCCGGGTAAGGCATGGGTATTTGTGTCCGTCCAGATAATAAGAAATGAAAATTGAGCTAAAATGACACAGTGAATAAAAGTGAAAAACAGCGAAAACTACCGCTTAGGGATATTCCTTCAAAAAAAAAAGTGGTTATCTCATCGCGCTGCAATGCTAGGGGTCCCGAGTTCGAATCCCGCTCAGGTTTGGATGTTTGTGTTTGTCCGAATAATGAGAACCAATGTGAATACAGTGAAACTTGACATGTGTAAAAGATTGTGAAAAATGTGTGAATGACGGGGGATACTGCCGATTAGGGGCATTCCTTTTTTTAAAAAAAAGAAAATGAATAGCACATCGCGCTGCGACGCCAAGGGTCCCGCGTCCGAATCCCGCTCGGGCATGGTTGTTTGTAAATGTCCATTCATCAATTTCATAATTTTATCCCTCATCCCCATCTTCGTAAATTAGCCAAGAGGCACAAAACACGAAGTAAAATTTTAAAAAAAAAAAATGAATCAAATCAACCATGGTTTAAAGTGCATCGCCATTATTTAAATTTATCAGTCGTGGTGAAGTCTGAAACGTTATTAAAGGTAGTAACAGTTTTTTGAAGACACCCTTCTGACTTTTTAAAACATATATCTTTTTCCTTTTCTTCTAGCCTTTCGGAATCCCGATTCAAATTTACGAAATGTCCTTCGTTCCCTAGATATTTAATTTCTTCACATAATTCCGATTCTACGCATTCGCACACACTACTGTCTCAAACAAGAATGACTCGAAAATTGTTGGCACTCTGGCATAGTTGTAAAATGTGGCAAAATGCCCCTTCCCCGTCTGCGGGAAACTTCATTCTCCTAACCAAGTAATTTGCACTGGAATTCCAAATGATGAAGGCCCTCAGCAGCACTGAACAAAAGGAAAAAATGACGATAACTCATAACTGAAGTACAAACTGGTGGCGGCGACCTCTTTCACCGGCGGAACAATCATTTATTGACTGCAACAATCTTTACTCGCCTCCGCCGCACAAGAAATGAAAATGAAAAGAATAACGTGATTCACATAATTTTTGACTCACTTTGCTCGAAATAAAATTATTTCTTTAAGATAGGGTGACCATTCGTCTCGTTTTGACCGGGACAGTCCCGTTTCATAGGCGTGTCCCAGTTGTCCCGTCGATAAAAAAAAAAAACACTATTTATCCCGTTTTATAAAAGTCAAGGAGTTAGCTTGAAAACCAAGTTCCTGTCTCTTGACAGAAATTCAAAACACAAATCCCGCGTTTCGTGTTAGATATTGATAAGCGATGCAACTTTTTCAGGGAGTTCTGCAAATACTTCTGGCACTCGTCTACTTCAGCGTAGGACTAACATCAAAGGTTGATCAGAAGAGTCCAGAAACACTATGTAGTCAAACCGGGATTATAAAAATTAATAGCTCTAGACAACGAGAGATCATATTTTACATATATATTGTTCATGATGTATCATTTATGTGATACATACTATAATAAATAATAAAAAAGGTAAAGTGCTCCCCTGTGCTTTGCACCATGCCATGAATGCGTATAGGGGGTGTGGAATTAGGGCCCCACACTTTCTTGATCTCGGCCGAAGCTTGGAGTGATGTGATCAGCACCACACCCCTGGCCGCCTTTACCCCCCAGAGTTTCCTCCAGGTTTCCACTCTATACAACGCTGGGTGATCGCCGGAGCCTCATGAACAGGTGGAAAAAGTCCCGGTTATCCCCCACCGGGGATCGACCCCGGGCCTCTCGCATGGTAGTCAGACGCCATACGGACTTTTTAATACGCGTATATAATAAAGGAATACCCCTATTCGGTAGTCTCCCTCGTCATTCACACACTTTTTCTCAACATTCATACATATCAGTTTTTCCCTTAATTCTCGGTTTCTCTCAAACATGCAAGTCCTAGCCGGGATTCGAACGTGGGACCCATGGCTTCGTAGCGTGCTATGCTAACCACTCCGCGAATACCGACTGAGCTACCGCGGCTACTATAATAAATTATAATTATAATGATACGTTAATGACAATTAATGACAATAATTTTATAATTAGTCCTAACCAATTTTTCAGGAGGGGGTAAAGTGACCGCCTTGGAATGTCTCGTTCTTGTGTCAAAATATTACGGTAACCCTACTTTAAGAGCAACATCAAAACGTATTTGACCATGTTTTTATGTTTAAATTTTTGCAGCTTTTAAAAATTACGATATACCTACTATTGATGAAATCCTATGAGCAATACTTGTAGTTTCCTCGACCACTATAAAATTTTAATTCACCATACTCCTAAAAACGTGTAAAATTATTGCTTTTTTATTTTATGTTATTTATTTTATTTTCTTGAAGAGTGTCAATTGTCAATTCAACCTGTATGTGGAGTGAGTTGACTATATGTTCAGGGTCGGTTGACAATACTTGTCAACTTACCTTTGAAATGTCTTAAAATTACAGATTGCAAAAATGTGATCTAATGAACAGCACAAATGTTCCAAACCAGGGTTCGAAATCCGGGAGGACGGGGGGAGGGGAATTTCCCCCACCAACGATCTTGTCCTGAAATTTCCCCCAATTAGTTTGAGATTCGAATATACATGACTGGAATAATATCGAGAACATACAAAAAGAACTGACAACAAAGAGCCTTATCTCTAAGGACACTGAACCCAGCAATCCCCAGAACACAGAAATTGGACCGACTTGTTACTTCTTCTCCATTTCTCATCGTCTTTCGTTAGCAACCACGAAGTATATAGATATATTAATAAGACACGTAATAGCATTTATATGTGAATTTTATACAGGAAACTATTATCTTCTTAATATCTCTTAATTCTTGTCCTTCCTCCCTTACGCAAATCATTGTTCGTCAATTTGCAATTACATTTTGAATGAAAGACAGTATATTTTATAATATAATTTGATTACTTAATAATTGACACACATTTAATGACATTATATAGTATATTGTGTGTGTGTGTCTGTTTGTCTGTCTGCTCCTCCCCCCCCCACACCAATCTGCAGTGATTTCACACCCTGTTCCAAACTAAAGAAAAAAATAACGATTACTACTCAATTTTTTACCCAGTGTTTTGACGCATATTCACAGAAATCTGCAATGTTGCCCATTCTCGTCTGGTAGGAAAAGGACACAATTTGGAAACTCACCCCAGTCTCCCCAACCTTCTACCTACTGATTGATTTCATTTTTGATTTTGATTTGCTTTATTTTTCTTCGCTTTTTGTGCCACTTTTGGCTAATTTGCGAAGATGGAGATGAGTGATGACATGATGAAATTCATGAATGGACACACTGACTTATAGAAAACACTAGAAGTGATAATTAAATGAATGAGCATTTTCTGCAAAGGCAAAACTGTGAAATAATTGGTAATCATTTTTATGAAGTTGTTTCCTGCTATAGCTGTATTTATTACGAGACAAGAAGTATTCTCATCATTGATTATTATAGTGTCAGTTATTAAATAATACCTCGCTGTCGTATCAAAACAACTCACAAAGAAAACATTACAGGAAAAGTTGTTCTCCTTGATTTTGCCTACGAGTTGAGAGAGTTCAGTTATGTTGTATTCTGCATACGTCGCTTAAACGTAACTTTAAAACTAAACTAAACTTCGCGACGCAACAGCCCTGTACCCGGTGGAGTAACATAGTGGTTCGGATATATCTTTAAACTGTAGGTCCAGTCCCGATTAGCCTACCTGTGTATAAAGTGGAGTTACTCAAACTCAATCAACAGTCCTGCTTGGGCTATGGCTGCCAGAGCGTTCTTCTGTTCATTCGCTGATGCGTGGTCAGCTCATCGAGTCCCATCCCCGCTGTTTTATGTTATATTATTATTAATAGAAAGCAATAGTTAAATAAAATCTAATTCTTATTAAAAACATTTAACCTATCATTTGATTTCTTGACATTTTAAACCAGTTGCTAAAGAAATAATATTACTGATTTACATGAATAAATGTACGAAATTAATTTCTTTATAAATATTTAATTATTTAATAATTGATGTATTACATGACTATACCTATAATATACATAGTTTCGGGCTTGGCCCACCTCCTAAAAAATCCTGGATACGGGCCTGACGTAATAAATCATGGGCACGCCACTATTCTTTACATTATGAAACCAAGATTCCTCAATGACTGCAATACGAAACCAACCATATAAGGTAGCATTTAGCGTTCCACCCGCACCGCAAGATCTGGTCCCTTTTCGCCACCACTGAGCAGAAGGACAAAAAGACTTTGATTTCTTTCTCCAACATCGGGCTTTTCTGCAACTGATGTAGGTCCAGCCAGTCAATGTCTCAGGCTTAATGAATGTCTTAGGCTAAACCCCATGGTTTCAAGTGCCGGACCCTGTGGCCGAGTGGTTGCCGGACCCTGTAATTGTAAACAGGAGAATCCACTTCACAGCAGAATCGTTGCTAGGTCTTTTGCCAAAATATTGCCTGAAGTAGCCTACTTTTAACAGATAGTGTTATTTGTCCAAAACAATCAAGATTTTTTTTATTTTTAATATAAAATTTTGGGTGCGTCAGCACTAAGGCTATTTTGCGCCCGTCACACTATACGGGGTCCAGCCCCTTACCGTTTCACATAACAACTCTAACGTTGCTTAATTAAAATCATAAAATATTAAAATGTTCTGACTTTCGTTAAAAGCCGAGACTGCAAGGAACACTCAGCACAAATAAGGACAAAACACAGGACAACACAAACAACATTATACTGGCCATGGGGCCAGTCGCCAGAGCCTCGTTAGTCTTCAGTCCAGGGTGTACTAACGTGGAAGTGAGGTTGACATTTGGGTGTACTACGTGGAAGGTCACCCCTTACACCCCAAAACACTCAAGAAATTAAGTGTAATATGATTAAAGAGATTCTGTCAATCGGAATATATTTTACTGCTACTTTTCTTCATTTCTATTTGTACTTGTTTTGATCATAAATACACACGGGGTGCGACCGTACAACAGTGACAACTTTCACAGTGTGTAGAGGATATGAAGGTCAAACAATACTGAAAATGGCATTTTGTATCCCCCATGCATGCAATCCCATTCAATAGCTTCTTGGTTGCCACTGTCATTTATTTTTACTGTAGAATTAGATTCTAAAAGCGAAAATACACCATGAAACGTTATTATGCCAACGCACACACTGCCAGAAAAATTCATTTACAGGGGTCGCACTGGCCTGAAAATCCTGGATAACTGGAGAAGACAGGAAAACAAGGCTAGGAATGAGATGATCATTGGAAACACAGAAAATTTATTATAAGCGTTCGAAACCTGGACTCGGGGGAATTTTTATTGCCATATTTGGTAACCGAAAATACATTTCGTTTTATCTTACATAGTGATTAATATATTTACAACATTAATGAACATAATGTCCTTCTCCAGAGAAAATTTTTAAATTCCACCTATGGGTCTGCCCCCTCCCTCCAAAAAATCTTGGGTACGAGCCTGACCCGTGCCGTACCTACCAACCGACTGCTGGCCTCACTCCCACCAGAAGTTGGATATCATCCAACCAGTTACGGGGTGAGGTGTGAATTGAAATTGAAATCGTAATTTTGGGTGCGTCAGCACTTAGGTTATTTTGCACCTATCACATTATACGAAGCCCAGCCCCTTACCATATATAAAATATAACTAACATAACAATACTATAATGTCAGAGGACTAAAATATTCTTACTTGAGTTAAAAAAGGGCAACACAGGATTTATACTGGCTGTAGGTCAGCAAAATGCGGTCCAGGGTATATTACGTGAAAGTGAGGTTGGCAATTGGGTGTACTACGTAGAAGGGGTGACGTGTGGTCAGCACGACCAACCCCAGTCATTATCGTAGGTTTTAATGACCAGGTTACACTACTCGTTCGTTCAATTTCCTCACGATTCTGGGTGGGTGACCACCTGCCACGACCGAAGGAGATGCGTCCAGCTCCAGACGCGTGCTCAATGGGGAAGGGGGCTTGGTGTTGGTGGATGTCAAAATATAGTGCAGAACTACTAAAAAAATAAGATGAAACACCTTTCGAAAACCCTGGGCACAGTGGCGCAGGAACGGGGGTACAGGGGTACATTGTACCCCCTAAATTTTTGAAGGGGGGTACTGTACCCCCTAAATCCGTAAATCGAGTTGTACCCCTTCTACCCCCCATGTTAAAAGAACCTATTTTCAGTTCGCCCAATAAAAAAGTGTATATTGTTTATAACAAATAAACGTTATCTTCCTTAACACAGAAATTCAAACCATTCTAAACTTATTCTACTATGGTGCGACCACAAGGAAAACCTGGACGAAAAGTCCCCGCTTTCCCTCTCCCCCGCCCCTCCTCGCAGGAGTACGGTGTACAGGAGTCGTGGGTGTGCGCAGGTTGTTTTGCTTATGGTTCCACTATACATTGTGGTTGCTACTAGTTAGTTCATTGACCTAAGTTCTTGGGAACCTCTTTAAGGAGATGAAAATTGTTTAAAATGTGAATGGAACGATGGAATCAGATTTGCTCTCAGAAAATCACGCTGCAGACGAATGCATATTTTCTAAAGAAATCTTCGAAGATAAGATACAAATCTTCATCAGAAGGGTATATGACTGATCCATTTTCTTTTGAATATTTAAAATGGAATTTTCCAAAACGAAATACTTACACGAACGAGACGAGACACTACAGACCAACTTGGGGGGTACAATGTACTGCTGTAACTCACCCATATTTTTTGATAACTTTGAAAGAGGGTGTTCGGAAACTATACTTAAACCTATATATTAAGAGATTTTGAAAATAGAGTCCCGATTAGCCTATCTGAGCATGAAGTGAATCTAGAATAAGTTTTAATGACTTCCGAGTGGAAACCGAAACAAAAATTAACACAAACAAGAACAAGAAGGACCTCGCCACACAGGAGGCTGTGACAATTTTCTACTCATTTCATCGCGATATCATTCCTAGGTAAAATGAAATTTTTCCCAGACATTCAAACAAGGTGCAATTTGCGATATTATCAGAGGGGGGAATTATTTTTACCTATGTATTAGATATACTTATAATTGGACATTAATTGCTTAAAATCTAATTTTGGTATCAAATGCCACACAAACACAACGCCATTTTAAGTTAAACCCTAAAGTCAATCTGTACGAAAATTACATTAGTCAGATGAATGCACGAGATAAATTAAACGCACTGCAGGTTCTATTGGTAGATTTTGGATTTGATTCGCAAGGTCTTTGAGTGAGATGAGAATGTTTGATTGATTTATTTGGTTTATTTTACTTCGCATTTCTGCCACTTTTCGCTAATCGCAAAGATGAGGATGGGCGATGATATCATGAAATTGATGAACACTCACATGCCCTACCTCTGGCGTCAAAGCGCGCTATGCCAACCCCTCCGCCACGGAGGCTGGAGAGGTGGGAATGTTTTGGATTTTCCTTCTAGATGCGAAAATCTTTAACTCTGACGCGCACATGCTTTTGCTTACATTAAAGTTTACCTTTTCACATAAACGAGAAATTGACATGTCACCCTAAAACACGCATGTATCTGCATTTAATACCACTACATACGAAAAGAGACCTTGGGCGGTTCTTCATATTGTCCACCAAAGATTTAAACTAAAAAAAACAAAACATTTTGAGCGTATGATTGTCCTTGCTTCCTCTGACATCTGAAGGATTTCGGTTTTGCATATGTCATGATAGTACTTTCAGTGCTTGAAGAGTGTCATTAGGTACAGCTAATTATATAACAAATAAATACTTTGTCAAATGTTTCACAATATTTTAAAGTTAGACTTCTTACGAGTTGGTCGGGAACCATCTCAACTCAGTTTATTTCTTTTTTTTAATACAACGCCCTACAGATGTCTGAGTAAATACCAAATACATGGCTTCTAAAAGACATTGGATGTGGTACACATATGCCATAAATTCTTTAAAGATATTTTTATGCGTAGCTATGAGAATTTAAAATTAGAATGGACTGAACTCAAGTGGAACTCTATAGGTATGATATATTCATAATGTGGTTTCTATATTCAGTGGGTGGGAGCTGATTATTCCTGGTTGGGGTGGCTCAAGATCCTCCTCACCCCGTTTAATCTCAACCTGCATTAAAATGAATAGATGTATCTTTGTTCGCAATATTCACATTTCGAACTTCTGATTTTCCGTTCCGTTAAATTCAAATAAGGCCAGAACGAAGTCCAGAGCTTTATATGTTTCAGAATTGTTATCTGGTTTTAAAATCTGTTTAAAAAAAAATTCTAAGAAAAACAAAGAAAAAATAGTTATGCAAATTTTGCATTAAATAACAGGACATTCGTGTGTGCTGTTCTAAAATAGAATATTTCCCATGCCTTCACATTATACCTAAGTATCAAAGACATATTTAGGAGGGGTCCGGACACTCCCCCGAAAGACTTACCAAGAAGTAAAAGTAAATAATCAAAATATAATTGTTTAGCATTTGTTATATAATCGGTGGTTATTTCCGCTGAACTTATGGGAAGGCAAGGAATTTGGCTCATACGGCTTTGAAGGGTTCCAAAAGATTTATGCACACAACTAATGATAATATCCATAAAATATTACTCAGAAACTTTACTTTTCGTTAATTGGATCTAACTCCCTGTTTGTTATTCAATAAATATTCAATTATTTTTCTATTTGACATTAAATTCCTTGCCAGGGCAGTTGTTTTTTATACAAATCTTGGCGATCTTAACTACATGTAACTTAGATAATGAATATATGCTTTTATATCTCTATTATTTTACTATCTCTTACCTATTCATGTAATAACAACAATACAATATTAATTAACTTACATATTTAATTAATATTTTTATTTAATTAAATATAATAATTATAATTATTTATTATTATTATTATTATTATTGCAACACTTGGTTGGACCCCCGAAATGTATTTCTAGGTGCTGAAGCATGTGTGTTTATACAATATATATGGGAGGCTGAATTTTGTACCCCCCCAAATGAAAAACGATCCTGCGCCACTGCCTGGGCACACCATTGAATGCGTCCCTCCCAACCAAGACAAAGCCTACATCACGCCGGAAAAAGACAGCACGGAGTTTGGGGGTTGTTTTTAAAGAAATCGTTGACGCACGACATCACTATGGTCAATGGATTCGTCTCTCCCCCAACTTTCCCTCGCTCAAGGACGACTGGTCCCATGGGGTTCCTCTATGCTTCGCAAGAAGTCGTCCCTTCTCCCCGCAGGCAAGTTCCGTCCTGTTCTCTGCCTGAGAAAGCACATTTTTGCAAGGCTAAGGCGCTAAGGCTTTTGTTAACCCTCGCGGTCTGAAAATTCTGTGACGTCATCGTCGAAGCTCCAAGAACTTGCCTTCCTGTGATATCGTGGGAACTGTTCACGTGGAAGCACGTACAGGGGATACAAGATCTGTGGCGCATAGAAATATTAATGATTGATTGATTGATTGAATTGCTTTATTTTACTTCGCTTCTTGTGCCACTTTTGGCTAAATTTGCGAAGATGAGGATGAGTGATGATATGATGAAATTGATGAATGGACACTTACAAACATCCATGCCCACGCCAGGATTCGAACCCGGGACCCCTGCATAGAAATATTAACATCAGTGGCGTACGCAAGGGGAGGGTACCGACGTTAAACCCCCTCTTGAGTTTTTAAAAGATAATGGAAAATTATGTGGTAAAAATGGCAAGTTTATTATTATCTGCGACAATAATAATAATAATCATTTGAATTATTATTCCCATACAGCACAGCATTCCGTATATTTAAGAGTGAATGCCTTGAAAGTAATCACGAATTTTTGAAAATAAAATATGAGGGCAACTATGAATTAAAAGAGAAAAAAGTTTGTTTTGTATCTTCTGCTGCAACAATGTTCACCGAACATGTATTTTTTTTCCTGTGAATAATGAGCATCAAGTAAAGAAAGTTCTTGGTCCATTGTAATCGGCTAATAAAGACAAAGGCTAGGCCGACAAGAATACGCAATAACCAGTCCGCCACCCTATTGTTTACTACAGCAGGTTTGAATTTTAGAAATCGGACGACAATAAGCCTAACTATTGTGAAATATTTTGTTGGTAAGAACAGCGAGGCAATCCAGACGTAAATTATTGTACATGTGCATGGTGGATTTTGAGAGCGGTATTGGAGATTTCTCACGAATCTTTACGGTGTCGTTTGAGAACTTTCGATATGAATCCATGTAAGCCACCGCCACCGCAAAATTCAATTTTGTACCCCCCCCCCCCAAAAAAAAAGAAATCACTCAGTGACTCACGAAAAAAAGGGGGAATCTAATCAAAATGTCCGAGAGCTATTCATTGATTTCAAAAAAGCATATGATTCGGTCAAAAGGTAAAAAAAAGGTAAAGTTCTCCCCTGTGCTTAGCACCACGCCATGAAGGCGTATAGGGGGTGTGGGGGTAACGCCCTACACTTTCTTGATCCGGTCGTGAGTGGGGGTGATGTGATCAGCATCACGCCCCTGACCGCCTTTACCCCCCAGGGTTTCAAAAGAGATAAATTATATAACATATTAGTCGAGTTTGGAATACCTAAGAAGCTTGTTAGTATGATAAAAGTATGCACAAATGAAACAGAAAATAAAATTCGTGTGGGTATTAATGTGTCTGACAAATTTACAATTCATGATGGGTTAAAAGAAGGAGATACATTATCTCCATTGCTCTTAATTTTGCCTTAGAATATGCTGTTAGGAAGGTAAAAGAAACTAAAGAAGGCATGCGCGCCGACTACGTGGGTGCTCCGGGGCTCGAGCACCCACATAAATAATCTTGTGGGTGCGCCGCACCCACAAGATTTTTAGTTTGGTAAAAACAAAATAAAATAAATATTTCTCACTTGCCATTATCAAAAAATAATAAGCAATTAAACATTGAGATGGAAGTTGAAATTTCTAACCTCTAAAACATTATTGTTTTAAATATGTTTGTGCAAAGACAACCAAGCAACACATTTCCCCCCTTCCTTGCCTGTCTCTGGCCAAGTCAAAGGCAGTCCCCACAATAACAATAGAAGTGTATCGTATTGTGAATAGAATCCCGTCTTCTCGGCTTGCTTTGATGTTTCCTTACAAGTGACACACTACAATATGCCCACTCCATTCGTCAACAATTGTTTTAAAATAACTACTTGCCGATATTGAGCACTAATAAAGAATAAACCGAATGGTGATTCTTCGTGAATTAATATAATTTGTAAGACACTCGCCAAAGAGGCTAGCAGTGTTTCAATCGCTACAAGAAGACAACGAAGATGGTGTTGTAAAAAACATTCTTAGACTGACTTTGCGACCATTCGGTCCCACAAGGTGGTGTGTGAGGGTAAAATCACTACAATCGTTGGAAAGTAGAAAGAAAAAAGTGAAGTCGGTGGGAAGGCTAGTGGATATTTTTCAAACCTACATCAATTCAGATTTCTTATTTTCCTGAAAATGTTAATTTCAGTTTTCGGCAGGATTGAACAACTACATTCTTCTTTTCAGAAGAAATCATTGTCATACCGAGAAATCAAAACTTTGGTAGAAACTTTGTCTGCAAGTTTAGCTTTACAAAGGATTATATTTTTTGAGTTGTGGAATGAAACCATGAGGAAAGGGAAGGAATTGAACATTGATAAACCAGTTTTGCCTAGAAAAAGCAAGATGCTAGAACGCTACGACGAAGGTAGTGATCCTTGTACGTATCAAACGCCGGAGGAAATGTACAGACAAATATTTTT
The DNA here is from genome assembly GCF_977018435.1 of Lepisma saccharinum. Classification (NCBI taxonomy): domain Eukaryota; kingdom Metazoa; phylum Arthropoda; class Insecta; order Zygentoma; family Lepismatidae; genus Lepisma; species Lepisma saccharinum. Next base: position 1,417,950 of record NC_139233.1, on the reverse strand, counting down.
TGAAATAATTGATGTGGCTGTGGATTTGTTAAATCGTAGATTTCAAACAAAGGTTTTGGAACTTATTTCACAACTTGAAGCTTTTGCTATCGGTCAAATTGGTGCTGATCGAATTCTGCAGTTCTATGGGACAGACTCTTGATAAAGACAAGCTAACATTGCACAGGGACATGTTTCTATATGTGTGCAGAACGAACAAAGAAAAAGTGGCCAACTTGTCAGACATTTCAAATATTTTAAGTAGAGAAAACAGTGGTCGTATGCGTGAAATGCTCACAGAAATTGTGAAGTTTGTACGGGTGATTTTAACTATACCTGTTATACTTCTTGTACTTCTAATCGGTCATTTTCAGCACTTAGACGATTGAAAACGTTTTTGCGGTCAACAATGACCCAAAAAAGATTAAATGATTTGGCAATTTTGCAAGTTCATAAAGAAATGACTAAAAATATTGACATTACCAAAATTGCAAACAAATTCATAAGTGCAAATGACGTAAGAAGGAATGTGTTTTATATTGAAAGTTAACATGTCATGATTATTATTATTTGGTACATAAAGTTAGTCATTTTGTAGTTTCTGTTCACAACAAAATCCTTGCATAGTTCTTGCTGCAATACAATTAAAATTATTTGCATTTATGAAGTTTTTTCATTTTAATTTGTATGAATGTGGTATTTTCTTTTAGTAACGTGTTGATAATATCATTTCCTCTTGCAATCATTGTGCATGTAAGTTGTTTAAAGTATACAATACTTGATAATTACAGATCTAACCGCCATTGATATGCACCCACAGAAATCTTGGAAAGTCGGCGCCCTTGAAAGAAGGACTAAAATGAAATAGTGTGACTCAGTTGTTAGCATATGCAGATGATGTAGACTTACTGGGGGATGATGTGAATACAATTAAGAATAATGCTAAAATATTTTTCAAAACTGCTAAAGAGATAGGTTTGGAAGTTAACAAAGAGAAAACTAAATATATGCTTACAGGCCGAAACCAAGTGTTAGGTAATAGTCAAAATCTAATTATTGATAACAACTCGTTTGAACCAGTTTCCAAATTCAAATACTTAGGAGTAATATTAACAAACGAAAATTATTTTAAAGAGGAAATAAAAAGTAGGCTTAATTCAGGAAATGCATGTTACTTCTCTCTTCATAAACTTTTGTCTTCTTGTTTAATATCTTAGAAACTAAAAGTTAAACTATACAAACCAGTAATTTTGCCTGTAGTATTATATGGGTGTGAAACTTGGTCCCTTACATTGAAACAGGAACATAAATTGAGAGTATTTGAAAATAAGATCCTTAGGAAAATATTTGGAGCTAAAAGGGATGAGGGGACAGGTGAGTGGGGAAGGTTACATAATTTAGAAGTACATAATTTGTATTCATGTCCAGATATTATTAGAATAATTAAATGAAGAAGCATTACATGGGCAGGCCGTGTAGCACGAATGGGAGGGGAAAGAGGAGTTTACAGGATTCTTGTTGGGAAACCAGATGGTAAGAGACCTGTAGGAAGGCCAAGACGAAGATGGAGGGACAACGTTGAGATGGACCTAAAGGAAATCGGTAGGGATGGAAAAGAGTATATAGATCTTGCTCAGGATAGGGACAGATGGAAGGCCTGTGTTGCTGCAGCCATGAACCTTCGGGTTTAAGAAGGCTCGAGACAGGCACGTATCCAGGAATTCCTTTCGGGGCGGGGCTGAACATCATATTTTTAAGGGGTAGTATAGATAGAACCTCACAATTGTATGTTTAAGGCCTGTGGTGGCGATTGGGTTCCAAAACCGGGGGTGGGGGGGGGGTTGCAAGGAAAGTTTACTTTTACTGTGAAGATATTGCGAGCGAAGCGATCAAGAAAATTTTACGAAATGTATTCTTATTTGTATAATATTTGAAATCCAGGGGGCAATTTCCACTCTGTGCCCTCCTGCAAGTGCCCTCGGCCGTCTGAAAGATAAATGCATGGAACACGTGAAAACTAATTCCATCTTGAGTATCCATTTGTCCTTGTTTTTCTTTCTTCCTCAATGTTTGCTTCCCCTAGAATGAACTCAATCCAAGGTCGGGGAGGGGGGATGGACAATGCCCCCTTCACCCCTGTAGTTCTGGCACTGTTTGTGAGTGTCTCTTTATCAATTTCACGTCATCACTAATTTTTGCGATTAGCTAGAAGTTGCACAAAAGCAAAGCTAAGTAACAAAAATTAAATATCCACTCCCTCTCTCTACCATATGATTCATATGATATGAATCAATATTACCAAAAGGTAGACTTGGGAATCAAAAATGTAAGCAGTTCGAAGTTCATACCAACACATCAAAGAAAAACATCCGAACACATTAGGGAACTTTAATACAACACTACTCAAAATGCCACAACTGTTCTAGATATTGAAAATTGCGAAATCATTTCCCGAAGTCTGAATCTCGAAGAGAATCCCCCCTTGCATCAATGATTGTAAAATAGAACTAAATATACACAATATTGCAGACTGCAAACTTCTGATGTCTGCCTCTCTACACAACAAACACATTCATTTTTGCAAGAAGAAAATTGGAATTTTACAAATTTGAAAAATCGTCGATGTTATTTTCGTAGCTTATTGTAAGTTCACATTTAAATATTTCATAGTTCGAGGAGGGGCATGCCCCCCCGTGGCCCCTCCCCTGGGTACGGGCCTGCCCATATTATATAATATTGCCTAAAATACCAATTTTTCTATTATTTTTTATTCATCTTTATTTCTTCAACTCAGGTTTAAGTACATTGTAAATGCATTTATGACCTAATACATGCAAGAAAATGCCCTATAAACTTAGAAAAATTACCTAAAAATTCTGAAAGATTTTTAAAACAAATTTATAAACTACCAAGAGAAATTCAAATTACAAATCAACGTTACAGTATCTATCACATGCTCATTGCGTATGGTGGTAGTACAAGTAAGAAAGTTCACTTTTTGTCATCTTTTACACTTTAAGTACTGAGTTACAGTACACAACGAATGATTGTCTGTTTTTGGACAAGAGAGCCTTGTACACGGAAATTTTTTTCTCGACTTCCACCTACACAAGAGTAGCTTACTTGAAATGAACAATATCATTTCCTGTTAAGTCACTTTCAATTCCATAGAGTGCAAATTGCTCCCTGACAAAATATCCGATACAGAGCACAAAACTTTGTACCCTTTGTTTTTTTTACAATAATCCTTCTGGCGACAATATATTTACTGATATAGGGGAAATCACATTGTTTGAGCTGAATTGTTATACAACACCTTGTGTCAACAATCCTGCACAGAATTTCTTTGTTTCTTCAAACACAGTCATTCAGAACTGAGCTGAAGACAATGAGACGAGAGTCGGGAACCTCTCTCCTTCAAAGGGTTACATTTGCATGTAAAATGTCCCTTCTTTCACCAAAATGTAGAAAATTCATAAAATGACTTAAAAAAAATGGCCGAAAAATGACAAACGGTTTTAAAAGTCTAAAAAATTACATTTACTTCAAAAAGGTTCAAAGAATTGCAAAAAAGTGCCCAAACAATGGCGTTACCATTTATTCACTTACGTGTAAAATACGTTCCTATTTACTTATGCAATGTTTCTGCCTTACCAAAAAAAATATGCATTTGCATCAAAATCCTAGCCCTAGTTATCACATTACAAAGGATGTAATATTATTGAAATTCCAATTTCTCACCACCAAAGTAAAGAACCTGGATAGCTACTTGGTGACTCGGACAGAACGACACCAATCAGATGTCAGCCCACCCCTTCCTTTTTTTCAGCTCCACATTTATAGTAGTCAATCATTATTAAATTGTTTCGTTCTACGTGTATTTCGATGCCCGGCCTGGGCATGGATGTTCATTGTGAATGTTCTCATATGAATTTCATCATATCATCACTCATCATCATCGCCGTGATTAGCCAAAGTGGCAGAAAACGACGTAAATAACCTAATTCAATCAATTGAGCATTCAACACTTTCGAATCTCCCCCCCCCCCCCACAAATGCTTTGTGTGAGCCTTCTTCAAATCAACATGTTCTCGTTGCTGAAATGGCGACCCTCGGAAGAATTTTCACCTACGTAGGTGACGTCACAGCAGGCCTGTAGCTATAGGGAGCAGAGGGGCAACTGCCCCCCCCCCCTGTAAAAAATACAGAATACATATCTACCTGGAATTCTCACTAATCTTTACAATTTGATCCTGTATTACTCTAGCAACATAACCAAGACATTTATTGATTTTGTGATTTATGAAGGTGTGTCGGATTCCGTATAATGTCGGATCAGGATTTGGGGAATAAAATCTCTTCCAGATTCAAACTTCAGGAAATGATTTATCAATTTTCAGTATGTAGAACAGTTGTGATATTTTGAGTAGTCTTGTATTAAAAGTGCCTAATGTATTTGGATGTTTTTCTTGGATGTGTTGCTAAGAAGTTTGAACAGCATAATTTTTTGTTTCCCAAGTCAACCTTTTGGTAATAGCGATTCATGTGATAGAGAGAGGGAGTGACGTGAAATTGATGAAGAGACACTCACAAACACTGCTGCAACCACAGGGGGTAGGGGCATTGTCCCCCCCCCAATCTTGAACGGAAGTCCAATCTGGGAGGGGGCAAACATTGAAGTAAAGAAACATGACTAGCAGAATCTAAGAATAGTAGAACAAAATGGATACTCAAGTTGGAATTAGTTTTCAAGTGTTTCTTGCTATTTTCCTCCAGACGGCTAAGGGCACTTGCAGGGGACAAAGAGGGGCAATTGCTCCCTCGATTTCAACTTTCTTTTACAAATAAAAGTACATTTCGTAAAATTTTCGCTCGCTTCGCTCGCAAGTTCAATATTTCCTATTCTTTTAATCCCGTTTTCAGAGCTATAGCTAGGGGACGGCGGGAGTCAGCCCTGGGAGCCAAAACGATCTAAATAAAAAAAAATGTTAAAGAGAATGCCATGTTCCCCGTGAAAGTTGTTGCGCCCTATTAAATAAATATTGTTTTCAGTTTGCAAATATTTGATACTAAAGATTTTCCTGCTCGATTCGATCCCAATATGATTATTTTCTGTAATGCATTCTAAATTACCCGAGAGAGAGATAAGGCCAGATATATACTTCAGACTGTTGCTGCTTAAGTGCATGAACAATTCTTTTGAGGAAATGGAGCGTTCACATTTGAGAGACAATTTGGCGGATGAATTGACCATGTAATGTATTTAAATTATATATATATATATATATTAAAGAAACTTTGAATACGTACACAATTTAGCGTTAACATGTTGCATATGTGTTTTCTTATTTTATGTCGCTCTATGTTACATATGTTTAAAATATATGTTGTATACATGAAAGTTATACTTGTCATATGTACAAAATAATAATGTTCGTCATTATTCTGTCCTTGAAAAATACGGTTTGTGTGCTTGTTTTCCATTATTAGCTAATATGAAATTGAACGTGTTGAAAAAATATTTCAAATACTTTGTGTTCAAACACAAATGCTTTAGCACCGACTTCTATCCCCTTTTGCATGATTTACGACGATAATAACGTCTTGTAATGCTACTATTATTACTACCATTACCACCACTATATTACTATTATTATTATTGGCACGTTTGTCCTGGTACTTGACCCCCCTCTCCAGATAAAAAAATGTGGTTTCGCCTCTGCTCACAAAGAAGACTCATGCCCAGGCTCGAACCTGGAACCCCTGGCTTCGCAGTGTGTTATGTAACCATCCTACCATGTAGGTCGGCTAGTGAAAGATGTAGGACAGCTTACTGGCTCAAATTATTATCAAACACGATGAAAATGTGATAGTGTTTCACAATTATTATTTCGGTTAGAAAGCGATAAAATTTGTAGTTCGATAGGGTTACACTAAGCATCTTATGGAGTGTAAATATCAATTTCAAATCTTATGAATCATTTCTCTATGCAAACGCATCAAATATGGTAAGCAACATAGGTGTGTGTTATGATATCCATTTTATAAAGGAAAAGTTAAGTTTTAACCCTGACTATTTGCATGATATCGTTTCAATAGCATGTTATATATTGCTCTCAGAATTTTAAACGGCAGTAAAAATAAATGACATTTGCTACTACGAAGCTTACAATGGGATTGCATCCATTAAGGACAGAAGATGCCTATTTTGATTGCTTGTAACATCGAAAGATGAATTAGAGGCGCAAATAGTGACTGAGAAAAGTTGCTTGCCTTGATGTCCTGCACACACTGTGAAAATTGTCAATGTTATCAGGCGGCACCTTATGAATGTAGGTTCAAGAAAATGACAAGTAGGAAAAAGCTGCAGTGAAATAAATACGATTGAAAATCTCTCAAATTACATTCTATTTATTTTCTTATATTTATAATAATAAATTGTGTCTGTAGCAGAAGTTGTCTGTTAAACCTACCTCAGGCACAACCTAATTTTTTGACAAATAATTATGTCAACTCTTCTGCTATGTAGTGGATTCTCCTAATTTTATTCATATATCTTAAGCCATTGTGTGACTGGTAAAAATTAGTATCAGAATAAAAATCCCTGATATTTGGGGTTTGTACTCTTCTGCTCAAAAAGTGGTGACGATAAGCTGCTCAGAGACTTCGTGCCGCGGAAATGGGGTAAAGCGAAGGAGGCCCCTTATATCTTTCGGTTTCGTACCATAGTCATTAAGGAAGGTATTTTTCAAAATGTAAAGAGGATACAGCATTTCCCTCGATAAAACTTGATAAAACATGAAATATTAATGATGACAGTGTAATCCAAGAAGTCGCTGATCAATCAAGGGATTCCTATTTGTTTGTCAGGTGTGAACACAATATTTTGCAAAATGGTTAACGTAGGCAAAGATTGTCTGAAGTGATGCAAGAGTCTTTCATTTGAAGCAAATAGAATCCATGGTGGAGTAAGGGACCCATTTTAATGTTTTAGCAAGTAGGTCTAAAAAAATGTAAATGTTTACACAATTCATCAAAGTGTAGATAATATGTAACCATTATTATTTAATTAATTCTATTTTTCTTGCCTAACACAACACAATGGTGTTCTTGGATTCTCGTTAGATTCCTTTGTGCGTAAAAATCTTGCATACTGGAAACTAGAGGAAAACATTATGAAGCACGATTTATAAACGTCTTCCATAATGAGTTCTGCAGAGAAGCCCAAAGCTGTTGGTACATATTAATCGTCCATGAACATTATTGACCTGTAAATATAACGTAGATACAGTCCCGATTAGCCTATTTATGTTAAACTTTATCTTTGTATTCTTTGGTAGTCCGAAAAGGTCATTATTGGAAATATTGTTATTTGATGTTGCTCGAACTTTTTTGTTCGTTGGAGTTTCATTCAAGATATCATCCCTTTCCTGTTACTTATCACTTTTGGAGGAGGGGGAGGGGGGCATCTTCCAATGCAACACAATATATTAAAAATTTGCCCCCTCTAGGATTGACTTCGCCCCCCCTACTAAAAATTCCTGGCTACGGGCCTGCGTCACAGAGAAACTGGCTCTGGCGGGATTGTAAACACGAGAGTTGGGGGAAGAAAATGCCTGTAGGACCTTCAAAAGCGGGCCAAACCTGAATCTGATCCGCGAGCAGTTTGGGCATCGGGGTAATGGTTGCGGTCGTAAACTTGGGAACATTACGACAGTGAGTGAGTCCTAACTCAAGGTTAACCCCCGCCCTCCTCCTCGAAGCCAATGCGTCGCTATTTTTCCACAGACGATTTGAATCTGAAACCTGCGAAGATTGACATAACAGCTACTGAAGGGAGCCACGAAAGCTCAATTGATCATGATAATTAGAGACAGTGGCGTAGTGGCCGCCCGGCAATGCAGGTCGTGGCGAGGTGTAGAACCATCCCCGCAATATTCTTTCTCTCTCTCTGCTTCTGAAATTTTATATAGCTTAGAAATTCAACAGGAAGTGTCGCTTATGAAATAATTTAATTTACAAGACGGAAATCTGGTTTCCAGTAACATATGATACGACATCTTCTATAATAAGCAGGGGCGTTCTGGTTCGGCCAGAGGGGCCCGGCTAACTTAACATATGTGTCCCCTCCGAAATGCAGAATTAACTTCCTTGCTCGCAGGTGGACATCTATAGGAAAAATCCCATATCTCATAACTAGACCTCGGATTTTTAGATTCTAAAAATCCTGAAATAGGTCCTAAAAATCTTAAGCTAGGCTCGAAAAATCCTAAAATAGGTTCGAAAAACCCTAAAATAGGTTCTAAAAATCCTGAAATAGGTCCTAAAAATCTTAAGTTAGACTCGAAAAATCCTGAAGTAGGTTAAAAAAAACTTAAAATAGTTCAAAATTTCTGAATACTGCTGATTAGGTATAGTCACCGGCAATGAAAATGGTACACATATATCCTGAAATATCCACTATCTTGATTAACGTTATGTGTGTTGCCTAACCCTACGGCGATGGCAGAACTCAACATTGGAAATTTGCTATTAAAATCCACTCATCGCCGTATAGTTAGACACCAATCTGTTTTCATGTTAACCACAGTAAAACTCCGCAATTTTGTCTGTGAGAATCATCTTATATTCTGAAAATCTTACAACAAAAATATAGTGAGTGGTGCAAACTTCAATGCTGAAATGTTAGTTTGCAAGGCGTGAATGCCACAAAGCATGGAAGTGACGCCAAAGTGAGCAAGACCACACAGATCAGACCACTTTGTATTGCACAGGTAACAGTGGAACCTAAAATAGGTTCTAACAAGCAAAATAGGTTTTTAGGCACTAAAAAACTTTTGTTGCGTTTTTTAACGAAACGCTGACATAACTTATTATTTCTTGCATGAATCCAGTATAGAAACATCCAGTTACTCAACCAGTCGTTGCTTTGTTGCTGCACAATATAAAGAATTAAATTTGATAAATCATGAACTTTTATCACTAATTTTAATTTACGTGTGGTATTTGAATGTAACTTCACATCAAATATTTTCAAGATGGCTCTAAGCCTTTTTATATTCAAATAAGAGCTGAAAAAAACTCTAAAATAGTTTACACCTGTTCCATGTTACTTCAAAGTGGTCCCAAAACTCAGTTTGATGTGGAGTCGAATTATCCCTTTGCCCTAAGGGTTCACAGCGTACGGGTTAAATGTTACCATTATTTGGGGGCATTTTGTGAAGTTCATTTTTCTTCCATATTGAAATTCTGTGGACATTTCCTTCTTTCCAGTGTGTTTTTATTTTATGATCTACAGTGCTCGAAGTGGATACTCCTATAGCTGGTATGCTTGGTCGAGGAGGATTGGATTGATTTGGTGTTTTAAGTCCACTTTATGCACAGTAAGGCTAATCGGGACTGGACCTACAGTTTAAAGTGGGATCCACTTGTGCCTTCACCGGGTATCGAACCCGGGACCCCTTGATTACAAGGCGACGACGCTACCATTGCGCCATCGGGGAGGCCTCTTGGTCGAGGAGGGTCTTTGTGTAGATCAGCATGGAGACAATGAAGAAGTGGGGGATGCTTATGCAAATTATCGTAGCAGGAGGGGATGGTTAATGGAAATGTACATAACTGGGGGAAAAGCACCCCTCTGCACTCCTTCTCCACACCCACAACTCCAGCACTGATGATCTATTATTAATATAAAAAGGTCTTGTTTAATGAAATATATCGAAAAGAAATGCTATTGTTGAAATTATTATTAATAATGTCCACTATTATTAAAATTGAAATCCTTTTCGGAATTCAGTCTTTCCGATCGCTTTCATTGAGTGACGAATTTTCAGTGAATGAAGTCCCATCACCGCCCTATTACCCGTCTTTCAAAGCTGGAGTCCGCCATATTTCCTTCTACTAGATTCCAATTGAACTTGTGATGCTGGGTTAACACTGGAAATCTAGAGGTCCAGTTCAACCCCCAAAACAGAAATGAGTACATTGTTGAATACATTAGTTACAATTAGTATTAGAAGGCTAATGTGAGGGGATTACTTTATATCATACATTTTAGTCCGATGAGAAGGTCCGGAAAAATGCAGATAGATACCTCAAAATTTTTTAGATCCAATTTGTGCAATTGAAAACAATATTGATTTATTAGTGCGCAATTAATTTCCCTGGACGCCACGGCATTCTCTTTTTACAACTTTTTTTAGATCATTCGTGCCCAATGGCTGGCTCCCGCCGCCCCTCTGAACTTGATGAAAACAAGAATAGCAGATAATGCGAGCGAAACAAGCAAGAAAATTTTACAAAATGAATTTTTATTTGCATAAAATTTGAAATCGAAGGGGTAATTGCTCGCATTAGCCCCTGTCCCCCCTGTAGTTGAGTCACTGTATAATGCAGACATATTTAAGCAATATATGTTTACTTTGGATACTTTAGGCTCACTGCCATTGTTAGTCAACCTTATTCTGCACAGTTGCTCGACTAACCTTGTGTTAATGCGAATACCACGCACCCTTCCCCCTTCCATCCAAACAGATTCTAAAGGCATAACAGATAATGTTTTATTTCAACCCTATCGCCGCGATCACCCACAGGTAGGTAGAAAACCTATACATAATAACCAAAACTAAAAATCAATAACAAGTCAATCAAACGATAATTTAAAGTGGGATCCGAACCACTATGTGCCTCCACCAGGTATCGAACCCGGGACTCCTTTATTGCAAGGCGAAAACGTATTCACGGCGCAATCGAGAAGGCAGTTATAAATATCTGATACATAAAAAATATCAAATAAATTCCCTTATATGTATTAAATACTAATGTATTTTTACATGTTTAGTAATTTACTTTTATATTTAATAACATTATAAATATTAATCATATAGGCTCTTTCTTCTCAGTTGCTTGGTAGAAAATTTGAAAAGTTTCATGCACATACATAATATATATGTATAGTTTGTGTATGTCTGTGTAGACCACAATCTTCTTGCCCCCCCCCCAAAAAAAATCAATCTTCAATGATTTCGCGCCCTGGTAGGGTATGTAGCTGCCTGGCAAAGTCCTCATTCCGTAAATTCACGAACTGCATGAAATCAGAAAAAGACATATATTCCCCCCTCGTTTTCAGAAAACCTGTTTCACAACCCACCCCTGTCCTTTCTGTGGTGAAGGACACTCCAGTGGGACAATGAATCTTCCCCCCCTATTTACTGCGAGCAGCAAAAGAAGACGGCCGCGCCATCTACTGGCCACCGATGGAAATGCAATTTCAAAGCGCAGCGAGGTTTAAATGTGGGGTAATCCTCTACTCCCTAACTCCTCTATGGTACAACTATAGATTGAATTGTATCTTCTCCAAATATGATGTATAAAGAAACAAACTGCCGGAGAACTAAGTGAGGTGAGTGTACAATTTTATATTACTATTATAGTGGAACCACAAGCAAAGAAACCTAAGCAGACTCGCGACTCCTGTGTACCGTAATCCAGTGTGGAGGGGAGGGGGAGAGTGGAGCATGCTCTCTTAAAGTCCGAGTTGAACGGAAGAGGAGGAAGGTTCTTTTTCTTGTGGTCGTTCTTGTAAGTAAGGGGAACTGTGATTGGCCATTCATCTATTTTATCACTTCTTCATAATCTCAATTGACTTAAATGGCCGGAAGAGCAAAGTAAATTTATCAAATATAAATACAAGCACGTACCGTTTAATAAATATCCAAAATGGAATGAAAAGTTAGCAGTTTGTATTTTTATTGCTTTGTGAATACGTAGGGAAAAAGCGAGAGAGAATTGTACACCAATGGCAAAGAAATGGTAGGCGAAGTATTTACCAGGATTATACTCCCTACATTCCTGCTCATAATAAGGAGTCGAAGGTATCTTGCTTAAGGATCTTTCTTCGATGTAAACCTAAAAGTTGACTTTTCAGATTACGTACATAATCTTCTGGGCAGAAATGCGCACTGCAGATTCTAGCATTAGCATGATTCACGTTAGCGTTTCCACACGAATCCAAAGCTCGGTGACCGAAGAATCCTTTTGAAAAACGTATATATTATGTTCAATTTTACTTGGAAGATGTATCTTGTGCTGAACTAAAATAAATAATAATAACAAGTGGTGTGCGGTATCTCGGAAAGTCGGGACCGGGATAGGAAAGAAAAATTCCGTCCCTATCACGACTTCAGCAAATGACTTCCCCAAATTTCTGGATCCCGAGCAGTCGGGAAATACCGAATGGTCATTTTAAAACGGTATTAATTCTTGACGTTTTCTACAGTGCAAGTGTCTGGAACTTATCGGAAATTGTTAGTTTTCATTCCAGAAATGCAAGGAAAATCACATAAGGTGAAAATGAGAATTTGAGATTTCCCGGCTAGTCGAGAAATTGCTAATATTTCCCGTCCCGAATGTCGGGATTTAAAAAAAATTCCCGTTCCGATCAAAAATATTTTGTCCCGCATAACAATATGTACCTATCTATATTTATTTTCAATTTGTCTGAAGCCACAAAATGTAAATGGGTGGAAATGCTCATTTGTGTACTCGATTTCGTGTGTTCAGTTTCTGGCACGGTTTCCTATCTGCATAGTGCAACACTAGCGCATAGATTTGGAATTCATTTCATGGATAAATTCACCTCTTACCGTCGTTTCGTCATTACGATTAAACAACGGATTGGCCCAACCTATACTTCTAATAACCTTGGAGGAAGGCGTGGTCTACGCTACACGCTAGAGTGAAGGTCACGTGCTAGCAGAGAGAGCGAAAGGGGGGATTGCAATGGGTTTGGATGTTGATTCGGGATTAGTTCCGTGGTGTCGCGTTCGTTCGATCCCGCGTGTTGTAGTGTAGCGTTGTGGTGGCTTTTATTCGCTATGAACAAAGTGGATTTCTTGTTGGCAACACCATTTCAGACATTGAGTGACCAAGAAAAACTTGTTGTTAAACAATTAGGTCCTGACCATCCGAATGTTACATTAATACAAAAACACAAATCACAATCACGCTCTTTCAATCCAGACTGGTACAACAGAAAACCGTGGATGACAGCTAGCGAGATCAAGAAAACTCTCTTTTGTTTTAATTGCCTTTTGTTTGGTGGTGATGCTTCATGGACAGTTCATGGCAGTGGCGGCTGCTTAATACGTGCTACCGTGCTATAGCACGCTACTCAATTTACAATGAAAAGAAAGAAAGGGGCTCATTTCATAGATTGAAGAAGTTTAGTAAAACACTGCAGTGAAATGAAAATTCTCACGTTAAGAGGCTCAAAAATTTGCAGCGCGCTATGTATTTTCCGCACGCTCTTAACCTACAACGAATACCGTGCTATTGGCTTCATAGCACGCTTTCGCCACCTCGCGGCGCGCCGAATCTGGCCGAATGCCCCTCGGTTCTACGGGGGAGGTAGGGTCGGAGCCAATCAGCTCGCGAAATTCGTCTGCTAGCGTGCTACCATAGAAAAGTTAGGGAATAGAAGTGGAAGCTACATTTAAACCTAGCTGCGCTTTGAAATTGCATTTCCATCGGTGGCCAGTAGATTGCGCGGCCGTCTTCTTTTGCTGTTTCCAGCACAAATTGGGGGAGAGCTCTTTCGGTGACAGTCACGTGGGTTTCAAACGTCCTTATTGGTCAGATCTCTTGTATCCTAGCAAGGCTGTTACCAATGGCAAGGGCTTTCTTTTTCGCTGGTTCCCTTCCAAGCACCGCTGTTAGGGGTGGGGTGAAGAGATGGGATGGGTGATGCGTTTCCGCCACCGCAAAGTTCTTCGGAATCTTTTACTCGAAAGTAAGGTTGCCTTTCCTATGCAATTAACAGATTCTTTGAGTGTTTATTTGAAGGCGAAATTGGGAATGTAAAATGTAGGCATTTTCAACTGGCGCCTGAATTTTCAAATTCAGTTCTCAAAAAACTATTTTTTTAAAATATTTCAACTTCGCTTGTGGAAATTTCCATTACCACTTTTGAAATAACGAGTACAGTGTGTGGGCCTCCCCGATGGCGCAGTGGTAGCGCCGTCGCCTTGTAATCAAGTGGTTCCGGGTTCGATACCCGGTGGAGCTACAAGTGGTTCGGATCCCACTTTAAACTGTAGGTCTAGTCCCGATTGGCCTGAGCAAAAAGAAAAAAATAATAACTCATAACTGAAGTACAAATTGGGGGCGGCGAATTCCATGCACCGGCGCAACAATCATTTCTTGACTGCAACAATCTTTACTCGACCTCGCCGCACAAGAAATGAAAATTAACTGAATAACGTGAAATTCAAATAATTTTTGTTTCACTTTGCTCGAAATAAAATCGTTTCTTTAAGATAGGGTGACCATTCGTCTCGTTTTGACCGGGAGAGTCCCGTTTCATAGGCGTGTCCCAGTTGTCCCGTCGATATTATACAAGAAACACTATTTGTCCCGTTTTTTAAAAGTCTAGGAATTAGCTTGAAAATCAAGTCTAAATTTGAGAGATTCTTAAAAAGAATGACTTTCTGTGTCTTGGCGGAAATTCAAATGTCAAATCCCGCGTTTTGTGTTAGATATTAATATGTGATGCAACTTTTTCGGGGAGCTTTATTAACGGTTAGTAAAGAATAAAGTTGTTCTCAAGAAGATTGATCCTTCTGCAAAATACTTCTGGCATAGTAGTCATACCGAGATTATAAAAATTAATAGCTCTTGACAACGAGAGATCATATTTTACATAGATATTGTTCATGATGTATCATTTATGTGATCCATACTATAATAAATAATAAAAAAAGGTAAAGTGCTCCCCTGTGCTTTGCACCACGCAATGAAGGCGTATCTCGGCCGAAGCTTGGAGTGATGTGATCAGCACCACGCCGCTGGCCGCATTTACCTCCCAGAGTTTCCTCCAGGTATCCACTTTATACAACACTGGGCGAGCGCCGGAGCCGCATAAACAGGTGGAAAAAGTCCCGGTTCTCTCAGCCGGGGATCGAACCCGGGCCTCTCGCATGGTAGTCAGACGCCATACCGACTTTTTGATATATAAAATAAAGAAATACCCCTATTCGGTGGTATCCCCCGTCATTCACACACATTTTCTCAACATTCGTCCATATCAGTTTCTCTCTATATTCTCGGTTTTCTAAATTTACGGACAACACAAACATCCAAGTCCTAGCCGGGATTCGAACCCGGGACCACAATGCTAACCACTCCTCCACGGAGGCCGACCACCGACTGAGCTACAGCGGTTACTATAAATAATAATAATAATACGTTAATGACAATAATTTTATAGCTAATGTAGAGATATGGAGACTATTAGACCGAGAAAACCTCGTCATGTTAATATTCACACTTGTTTATTTCCTGCACTTGTCCGACCAGCGAGCGATCTCAAGAATGCGCTAGCTTGTAACTTCCGTAAAAACCAGGAACTGGAAAGGCAAACGCGTGGATCTAAACAGGATCTACCGCGTTTGAAAGGTTTAACAACCTTTCGACGCCTAGAATGATAAAAGCAAGCTCCTACCCGGAGCTCGCTCTCTTTTGATTCCGACACTCATCGACGCTACATGGATAACTAGTCCGATTACTCTACAACACGTTACACTGCTAACTACGACGATGGAACACGGAGTTACCGCTGCCTAGCATGCTACAAGGCGCAAGGTATCGCTTGGCTTGGTGAACTGAGGGTCGCTGGATAGAACCTTGGAACTATCACGATTCGGTCAGCGAGAAGCATTAGGACAAGACACCACACACATCTACCAGGTATGAACAAGCGTGAATAACCTTTTACACCAACTTTCCATATCTCTACCCTCCTACGGAGCAGGTTCAGCCATCAAACATTATTAAGCTCTACCTAAAATGTTTAAATGAAACTTCCCTGTACCTCTCAAAGCCCAGGTAAAACGGGCTAACAACACTAATTAGGCCTAACCAATTTTTCAGGAGGGAGTAAAGTGACCTTTGGGTCAAAATATTATGGTCACTCTACTTTAAGAGCAACATCAAATCGTACTTGACCATGTTTTTATGTTTAAATTTTTGCAGCTTTTAAAAATTAAGATATACTACTGATGAAATCCTACGAGCAATATTTGTATTTTCCTCAACCACTACAAATTTTTAATTCGCCATGCTCCAAAAAACTTGTAAAATTAATTTTTTTTTTTTTTTTTTTTTTTAAGAGTGACAATTGTCAATTCAACTTGTATGTGGAGTGAGTTGACGATATGTTCGGGGTCAGTTGACCTTTGAAATGGTTTGGAATATTTTATTTCAAACAATATACTGCCTTAAAATTACAGATTACAAAAATGTGATTTAATGAACAGCATAATATGTAACATAAATGTTCCAAACCAGGGTGCGGAATCCCGGGGGGACAGGGGGAATTCCTCCCACCAACGATCTTGTCTTGAAATTCCCCCCACAAAATTCTTCCAAGGGGGAAGAGTTTTTGTTTTAACAACAAATATAAACAATTAGTTTGAAATTCGAATATACATGACTGGAATAATATCGAGAACATACAAAAAGAATGGACAATTTCTCATCGTCTTTCGTTAGCAACCACGAAGTACATAGATATATTAATAAAACACGTAATGGCATTTATATGTGAATTTTATACATGAAACTATTATCATCTTAATATATCTTATATTTTATCCCTCCTCCCTTATGCACATCATTGTTCATCTATTTGCAATTATACATTTTGAATGAAAGACAGTCGATATAATATATTGTATATTTTATAAAATAATTTGAGACATTTAATGACATTATATATATATATATATATATGGGTCGGGGTCATTCATTCCATGTCAAATCAGGCAGGAGTTGACCCTCATAGTCACGATGTTGATGATATTTCGGACAAAGCTTTGCTTTGCTCCAAGACCTGTGAAAGGATTTTGCTGAAATATGATTATTACGAATTATATGATGGTTGTTCAAAATGTCATTTTTGAGCAACATGCTCTTTTCAATTAAGTATATCTCGGGAACGAAGGAAGATATAGAAGCGTTCTTGAGCTCGTTGTAAAGGGGAAAAACGGTTGCATATTATGAGATGATAAAATGTTGAAACTTTGTAAAATTTGAACACGCTGTTCAAATGTTCAAATTTCAAGTTTGAACAGCTCAAAACATCCCACCATCGATTTTTCTCATTTTTGAATATTTTTAACTACCATCCTTCCTCTTCATACTAATAAAGTTTTATCGAGTTTTTTTTTTATATAAGAGAGAAAAATGAATTTGAAATTTGTCCTGCATCAGCAATGAACTGAGCTATAATGAGACTTTTCATTTGTGTCGCGCTAGAGGATATACATACGTACTGTTCAGGGACAGATGATATTCCTCTTGATAATTGCCTTTATTTTGCGCTGTAATTGCTAATTTATACGTTACTGTTTTCATATTTTTAGCCGCGTTCATGGGGACGAGATGTGGGAGTGTTGTGAAAACTTCTGTGTTAGCCAAAAAAAAAAAAATTAAGTTGAAAACGACGAATGTTGGGAATGATTCCGTAAAAGATGGATTTTGGTCAGTTGTTAGACCTCTACTAGAAGAAAAAAATCTCAAAAGTTCACGTCCTTCTCCCCTGTGCTTCCCCTCAAGCATCGGATTCACAGACTCTTAGTTACTGGCTTATATCTAAGCAGTTATTTTTCTATTAAACTTTTGATCCTCATTAGATAGACTGAAGAAAAGGTAATGTTTCGTTGTTCAATAATGCGTAACGATCTGTAGGATTTTATGTTTTGGTAATGAACGATACTCCTATAAGATTGGATCACATATAAAGACGAATTCAAAGGAATTATTTTCCGGAGAGGGGCATCGTAACGATCTGTAGAATCTTTTAAATGTAACGTACAACAAACTCTAAAATCCCAGACATTTAGCCATCATCTTTCCAATCAGGAAATTGCTAGAACCATCTAAGGAATGAATGTTTTGTCAGACATTGCCGAGCTTCCTTGATCGCCATCGTTGCAAACAGGTGTAAACGATCGCAATCAAGTAAGAGTCTACAGATAACTGAGTCGGCATTACTGAGTAAATTCGATTGGAATAAATGTCTGGAAGGAGAGAGGTCAGTGGTCAGTTCTAAGTCAGTCAATCGAGGAGCGAGTACGAGGATTACGAAGAGAGATAAGAGGACGCCTTGGGGAGACCGTGTCGAGACGAGTCGCAAGTCAGACTCTTTGTATAGTCTCGAGCGTAACCTCTCATCGCATATCTTCAGCTGTAGTGCAGAGACAAGTATACCCTTTCCAATAAGCCATGTTGATCCAGTCTTTGGGGGTTCAAAACTCAAGTGGTGTGTCTTGCCACACGTAGGGTTACCAGACGTCCGGTTTCCCCCGGACATGTCTTACATTTTAGCCTTATGTCCGGCGTCCGGGAGGAATTTGAAAAATATCATAAAAGTCCTACATTTTGAGCGTCACAAAATATTAATTAGGAAAATAGGTAACAGAAAGAAATCATGCAAGTTACAAGTCTATGGACTACGCTTCCAAACTCAATAGTGAAATTTATTTTGCTTCAGTCATTGATGTCCGTTTGCACGAACGAAGATCAAATTTTAAACTCGGATCGGGAAAGGATCACTGGAAAATTCCATTGCACGAAGACGGTTCAACACTTGTTTATCTTCTGATCGGCCATTCGCGACCGTTTTGGTGTGTGATCCTGGTTCACGATACTGACGCTTCGACTGCAGGCAGTTGTTGTTTTAATATAAAAAGAGCGGAAAGTGATATCGAGGGCGTGCAAACGCTAGAGATGTTGGATGTACAATGCTGATAATTCGAGAACTATGTAAACTAAAAACTGCCAAAATAATAATAATAATTTGTGGTTCTGTGGTGCAAAGATGTAATGTTTATAAATACTGTACTTTCTATCCCAGAACACAAAACATATATAAATGTCATATATTACGTGCAAGGTAAATTAGAACACAGCAATGTTTACGATATTGCTACATGGTGTTGGAAATATGATTGTATAAATTTACGAAAATACATGTTACTGGCTATTTACACGACACGACAATATAAATATATAAGAATTAAGAAATGAAAAATTCAAATAGTTACCACAGTACAGTAATAATAGAAATAATAATAATAATATATCTTTATTGCGGGCGAGGTTCAGCGTACACTGTTCTCTCAAAATCGAATGTATTTCGTAAGGCATTAAAGTTCCGTAGAAGAAGGTTCCATGCTTTCTCCTCCTTTTGTGTTGTGCCGTCAGTTCTTTTTTAATATCATTATTTCTTTACACTCCGCTACATCCTTGTACATATTGACAAGGTTGATTAGTACATCTCTCAAATTCAGAGAAGTTTGCAGCCCGAATTATCTTCTTCTCCTACATGTTGATACTTTACCACATCACATTACTCTATGGGGTTCTTGGTTGTGATTTGTGTTAGCCAACCAATCAGGTATAGCCTTACAAATTAATCTCGGATCAGTTGAACGGAATCTCCTGAACATCGTTTTTCGTTGGTGCAATGCAAATCCTTAAACCAAGTTCATTTATTGTGGATTAAAATTGATCTCGTTCATCTGAACTTCGAAATAATCGGCGTTGGTGAACGCGGCCATGAGTCATTGCCCCCCCCCCTAAAAAAAAGTTTGTCCTGCTATTAAACAAACAGGAAAACGGAAGCACTTAATGAACAAAGTTTTGGGACCACTTTCTGATAACGTCACTGTTCAATGCCTGAGCAGAATTTCTTGCCTTAGGGTTTATACTGATGGAACAAGGTCTTGCCCATTCTGATTCAATATTCAATACAATTTGATTGTAAAGCAGGGGTATAGATAACAAAATTATCCATGGTGTCTGCCAGTCAAGAAAGTCATGGTAGTCAAGAAAAAGTAAATATATTAACAAGTAGGTCAAGAAGTCAATAAAAAGGCAATAAATTATTCTTGTGGTCAAGAATTTTTGCTATCATAATGACTGATTGGTTGATTTAGTTTATTTTACTTCACTTTTTTCTGTCCCTTTGGCTAATCGCGAAGATGAGGATGAATGGTGGTAAGATAAGATGGATGAAGGGACAGTCACAAACATATAGGGACAACCGACACAAGCCCCATATGAGTTTATACTGGCTGTGAATAGACGCCAAAGCCTCGCATTTCTGCCAAACACAGTTCAGGCCCATTAGTAGGGCTTTTCATTAAATAAATATTTATTTTCTTAATTACTAATTTTCAACTTTACCTAAGTAGGGGTCGCATAAATAGACATTAAGAAAAACGGAAAAAGGTATAGAAAAGTCCAGATAAAGTCAAGAATTCTGGATGTGTTATTTTGGTAGGCACCCTGGACACTACTCAAGATGAAACTTCTCGAACCATTTTCAATTACGGTAACTGCTGAATATTTGTTTGCCATTACAGGTCATAATTCAAATGTTGAGAGAGTACTTTCATTACCATCAGCACAACAGACTCACGAGAGAAATTATTTTTCATGAAGTCTGTAAAATGTTTGTTTGGTACTGGTCCCTATAATTTCAAAGAGTTTGACTGTCCACTCTAACATAAATATAGTTTGGCTAAACCTGAAATTTTGATAAAGATTGTCTCCTCTGAGAAGTACCGCTTAAATCATGTAGTGAGAGGTGCATTGATTAGTATGATTGCAAGTTTTGAAATTTTGCATTTAAAAATTCATTAAGAATTCATTTTTTAAAAACTGAAAAGTGTCACTTTTCAACTACTTTCTAAAGTGTTCTATAGAAATATCTATTATTTATTGAGAATGTTTTGTGTCCTACCTACATTTTGGGACAGCATGTCCTACATTTCCCTTACAGCGATCTGCTAACCCTAGCCACACGTATGTGTTTAGTCAGTACCACTTGCACCTTATCATCAGGTTTGCCATGAACAGCGAGTATGCCAATAGTTGGGGTGATGAATGATGAATGAGCTACATTACCCGTAGTGATAGATGCGGGATATTCATTTATTTCAATTCGAAATAAATGAAAATTGGAAGGATAGGCAATGATACGAATGTAAGTGGTTTTCACGTTATGTAAGAAATCATCTTTTAAAATAAAGGCAAGTCTTGTCTTCCCCTGTAAAATAGAGACAAGTCTTTCTGTACTTTTAGAATTTTCTCGATTGTAACTATCAAATAAATTATTTGGAATAAAAATTATAGCCTAATTTATAAGCGTTAAACTGATATAAGTTTTAATGTATTTAATCAAAGAATCGCCATAAGATGTGTCTCCAAATAGAGGACTCGTACCCACCATCTTGATCACTGTCCAGCGGCTAAGTCCCTAATGATTGACGAATTGTTACACTTTTTGATAAAAGCAAGAGACTTGGTAGTATAATTGTTATGCCATTTAAGGAATTTTCAGTCGAGGAGCCAATCGCTATGTGCGTGCCGAAGCCTCCCATGTTCAAAATAGTCCACCGTATTAGATTTATTTTGGTTTGATATTTCTCGGGAACGGTGACGCCTATGAATGTCTGGTTTTCTCAGAAGTTCTCCAAATAGTATAAACTTTCACACTAAATCAATAAATCTATTTTTAAAAAATAAACGTTTGTGAAATACTCATTTTTAAAGTATTTTGTGAGAATAACTGCATATTGAAAATTTTGTTGATGGTTATGTTCTTACATTTTCAGTCATATAAATTAGAGCTCATTCCAACATCTCGAATTGAGGTCTCAAGCAATAAAATTTTGTATAACTTTCATTTGTCCAGTAACTTTATAAATATAAAAATAGTATTTTAAGAGGAAATCATGCCCCTCGCCCGAGCGCGACCGTCTCCCCCTCCCTTTCCTAGAAAGACGAGTTTTCCCCGTTTATTTGTAAAAGAAGTAATCAATTCCACTCCTCCGTAACTATTGGACTTACGACCTTCATATTTTTATGGGACACTTTTTAAAGGTTTATTTCATAATCTATTCACTCAAATTCTCTGTAGCAATAATGATTTCATACTTGATTTTAATTATATTGAGTTTGGTAACAGCGTACGATTGCCTCACTAAATGGTCGGCTTCTCACTTTCCGATTCCGTTTACTTCCTCATTTTCAGCGAGGGTAAACAAAACAGGTTTCGAGAATCGACGGGACCGAGCGGGTAGGTTTCTAGTGTTTCGCCCGATGGGAGGGATTGAGAGAGAGGGGGAAGTGAACTGCCTCATCCAGAATAAATAGCCTCGGCCTTTTACCATAGCCATGGGCAGGGGCAGCGTGACAAAATTCGCAGCAGCTTCTATTCTCCACTTGCTTGTTTGTGTCCATAGGAACACAGAGCAGATGGTAGGTTGGTTACTCTATCCCAGTGGTTCTCAACCTTTTCGAGACCTCGGCCTAGTATTTTTTTATTTTATAGGATGATGCCCAATCCCAACAAATTTATTCGTAAATACTTTTCAATTTTTTTTATAGTTTATACTAACAATTGAAAAGTGTGGTATAATCATAAAGACTGACAAATATAAATTTAAATTAGTTACCAATCACTGGACCAATGCAATATTATAGCATATAAGTTCCTCAAGCCATCATCATTAAATTAATTTCTGTTCATTATTATTGACAAACCCCTTTCTGATAAAAAATATATAATATTATTCCGTATAAAATTGATTATTGTATTATTAAATTGATTGATTAATTAAAACTGCCGGCCCCCGTGGCGGAGTGCTTAGCACATCGCGCTACGACGACAGGGGTCCTGGGCTCGAATTCCGGCCTGGGCATGGATGTTTGTGAGTGTCCATTTATCAATTTCATCATATCATTCCTCATCACCATCCTCGCAAATTAGACAAAAATGGCACAAAAAGCGAAGTAAAAGAAAGCAAATCAAATCAATAATTTTAATTAAAACTGTACTCACTATAGAAGTCAATTAAGCAGGAAGCCAGCAGAAGAATGACAGCTTATCGGCGAAACCCTGTCCTATCATATACACACAACAAATATGTACATGCGTAAAATATATAATTTAGTCAATAAACACTAGTTCAACACTAATACCAGGCTGTCCCAGAAGTCCTGCACCATCAGCACACTGAGCCCCAAGAGATGAAGTTTGCGAGGGTAGGTGGCGCCACCGGTGAAAGGCTGTTGGCAGGCATAGAGGACAGGTTCGTGGGATCAAGTGAAGGCACGCGCAGCGTGTGTAGCGAGTGTTCCTTTGAAATGAAAGTGGGCACGATGAGTGAGGACCAAATTGCACTTCGTGCAGTGCTAGCTTTTTTATGGAAAAATGTCTAACAGCAAAAGCGGCAGCGGAGGAAATTTGTCGTGTGGAGAACGAAGAAGTGGTGAATCGATGGACAGCTTCCCGTTGGTTTAAAAAATTCGCTTCGGGTGATCTACGCCTCGCGGACAAGGCCCGCACGGGGTGACCTCCGATGGACATTAACGAGTCTCTGCAGGATGCTGTGCATGCTACACCACAATCCAGCACACGTGTTAGCCAGAGTGGTTGGGGCATCCAAACCGACAGTAAAACTTCGCTTGCATGACATGGATTACACCAATAAACAGTCTCGACAAAGTCCACACGAGCTGACAGAGGTGCAGGCCCAGCGCAGAGTTGCAATTTGCCAGACATTGCTACAAAATCCGCATGATCTTCGTTTTTGGAGGAGAATTGTGACAGGAGACGAGAAGTGGGTGTTTCTGAAAACCCCGATACACGTAAACAGTGGGTGAAAAGAAGACAGGAGCCCATCGCCCATGTGAAACAGGACAGATTTGGGAAAAAGCTCATGCTGAGTGTGTGGTGGAATATTGACGGGATTGTCCATTATGAGTTTGTTCCAGAAGATCATGCTGTAACAGGTGAAATGTATTTTGAACAATTACGCCGAGTGTATGCCATTCTGGACGGGAAATACCCGGCATTAACGAGGAGGAAGAGCTCTGCTGCAAAATGACAATGCTCCCAGTCACCGGTCTCGAAGAGTGACCAACACACTAGCTGAGCTTGACGGATTTGAGTTGTTACCTCATCCCGCCTATAGTCTGGAAGTTGCACCATCGGATTACGGTTTGTTTCGCTCTCTCTCATTTCCTGTGTGGTCGGCACTTCAGTTCATATGATGAGGTAAATTATGCCTGTCGTGAGGTTTTCAATTCTAAACCTGCCACCTGGTATCGCCATCAGATTGAACTGTTGTCGCAGAGATGTGTGAAGATAATTGAACATGGAGGCCTGTACTTTGCTGAATAAAGTCTGTCTTTGTTTCTGATATTCTGTGTTTCGTTTTCGTTCTAGTATGGTGCAGGTCTTCTGGGACAGCCTGGTATTTTATTTTGAATCTGCAAACTAGCTGAAAAAATTAGTTGGCTTATTTTATTACAACTGAGCTTCTTTTTTTGTAAGTTATTCTAGTGAAACTTTTGCTGCCGTTTTCTGTCCGTAAGTTTGTTAATTCAGGAATGAATTAAAGTGATATTCAAACGAAGACAGTCACAAAATTGCAGGTTTTTACCTTGGAACACTAATACACTTCTATCTTCATTTAACTTCTTGGATTCCATTTTCTAATATTCCTGTGAAGAGCATGTTCCAATGTCACTTCGGGTTCGGGCCTATTATAATAATTAATGCACTGTTACAGAAAATGAATTACATGTTTAAGAGATGATAATTAACCTATCGTTAATGTCCAGGTTGAAGAGGTCCTTCATTTCTTCCCTTGGGATCTCGTCAAAGAAGGCGTCATTAGAAATATTATGCTTATTTCTGTGCTTATGTCAGAAATTAGTTTTTAAATTATATTTAGTCCCGTCTTCACAGAATTGCTTCCACATAAAAAAAAACATCCACTGTGAAATGAGATTTGAAAAGCCTCAATTGCGTACAATTTATACGAATCCATGTTTGAAAGACAAATTGAACGACATCCAGACAGCGCAAATTTGTAATTTATATTTTCAACAGATAGTTTCTAATTTATATGATCAGCGATCAATATATGTCGTGGGATATACACTAATGAAATCTGTCCGAAAATCTTACTAATTCAAACATTAATAGAATTTTCAAGAAAACGTGTACATTACCCAGGGCGAAGTTCGAACCTGGAATCTTCGGCGGTGACATTTTGAGTCGATAACTCAAATGATTTGGCCACTGAGGCTGTCCATTAAATGTAGAAAATATAGGTACGTGTATCAGTTTGTACTTAATCACTCCGGATAAATTCAAAGATGGTACCATAATGGAGGCTCTTCCTCCCAGTTTCATATTTTTATTCCTCCATCTCGTCTTTCTTGATCTAATGATATAAAGAGCAATATATTTAAGTTTATTACACTTATATTCACCTCACCGTTAGATCAACTTTGATGGGAAAAAGTTTCAAGATAAAGTAAATTGAAAGAAAGCATACGAGATCTTTATGGAAAACACAGACTTATAATTCACATAAACTGACTGTATTTATTATTTTCGTTGCTTTTATAACTCTTAGTTTAATCGCGACGATGAGGATGATGAAGCGTATACAATACAATTTCTCTCTCCGTGTAAACAATAATTATAATTATAACTAGTGTTGCCCACGGGACGAGACGGGACAGGCTTTTAAAAATTCGAGACGAGACGAGATTGATCATGTGTCCCGAGACAAACGAATATTTTCGAGACGAGACAGCATTTCCACGAGACGAGACAGGCCAAAGTCTCGTCTCGTGGCAACACTAATTATAACCCATGGCGCAAAGGTCCAAGCAGGTCAAGATACTGCCGGCATCACTCCCACATGCCTCAGCAGAGGGAGATCATGCAACAGTGGCGCAACTACAGGGGGGCATTGCCCCCCACCCCAACCTTGGACTGAAATGAGTTCTGGGGGGGAACATTGACGGCCAAGTGCATCTGCAAGGGGCAATTACCGCCCACAACTTCAAATTTTATGTAAATAAAAATGCTTTTCGTAAAATTTTCTTCCTCGCTTCGCTTGCAGTAACTGCTTTTCTTAGTATTATCAAGTCCCGAAACATAGCTGGGGATGGCGAAAGTCGGCCTTGGGAGCCGAACGATCTAAATGAAAAGAGATGAATTGTGATTTTAAGTCCACTTTATGCACAGAAAGGCTAATAGGGACTGGACATACAGTTTAAAGTGGGATCCGAAGCACTGTCATGTGCCTCCGCCGGGTATCGAGCCCGGGACTCCATCAAAAGGTGACGACGTTATCACTACGCCATCGGGGAGGCTAAAAAGTTGTAAAAGAGAGAATGCGTTGGCGTCCCGTGAAATTATTTGCACCCTATTAAATTTAAAAAAAAAAATGGATCTAAAAATATTCTTGCTCTCAGGTTGTTTTCTGTAATGCATTGTAAATTACCAGAGAGAGAGAGTAACACTTTTATTAATTGATTTTGTTTTAAATGTATGAGCAATTGTTGAGGAAAAGGAGCGTGCACAATTTATGTAATTTTTGCTGTTGGTTTATTGTGAGATGGATGAATTTATTGTGTAATGTATTTAAATAATATATTATATTGTATATAATATGCATTAAAGAAACTTTGAATACGTACACAATTTAGTGTCCACGTCGCTCCATGTTGCATATGTGCGAAACATATATCGTGCATGAGTTATACATGTTAATGTAAAAGGGAATTATATTTGGAATGCATTTATCAAGCATTACTATCTTTCAAAAATAGTTTGAGTACTTGTTTTCCATTATTAATGTGAAATTGAACGTGTTGAATAATAATTTAGATCGTTTGTTCGAAAACAAATACTTTAGCACCAACTTCTACCCCTTTTTGCATAATTTACGAGGGTAATAACGTCTTTGATACTACTACTACTACCGCTACTACTACTACTACCAATAAAAATAATAATAATGTTGGTCCCGGGTTCGAATCCCGGCTTGAGTGTCAATTCATCAATTTCATCATATCATTCATCCCCATCTTCGCAAATAAGTCAAAAGTGGCACAAGAAGCAAAGTAAAATGAAGAAAATCAATAATAATAACATTATTATTATTGGTACGTTTATTATGGTACTTGCCCCCCCCCCCCCCCGCAGACAAAAATTTAAAAAATTCGTGGTTCCGCCTCTGTCATGCTACCAGTTACGGGATGACGTGTGATTAGCACGACGAACCCTCAGTTGTTGTTATAGGTTTCCACGACCTGATTACGCTAATCGTTCGTAGCTCCCCAATTTGCTCACGATGGTGAGTGGCCTCCGGCCTCATACCCTGGCCAAAATTTTCGGGAGAAAAGTTGTTACTAAGTAGAAATATTTTCCAAGTATAATAAGTAAGAATCTGATATGGTTCTACTAGAAAGTTTGTATTACTAGGAAGCTAGCAAAAAGTCTATCACTGTTTTGCAATTGCAAACCGAACGATACTGATTTTATATGACCAGGGGTCAACCTAGAATTTTACAGAAGTGTAAGGGTAAATTTAGAGCCGAAATCATAAATTTGACTTCAGTGAAAAATTTTAGGTGAGAGTTGAGAAATTTTGTAGTCGTTAGGGGTGCGTGGATAAATTTTTGTATAGGACGTCATTACTTTCACAGGTAAGGTAAAGCAAAGTTCCCCGTGCATATAGCACCGTGCCATAACACACATTTGGGGGATGTGAGGTAGGGCCCCACACATTCTCGGTCTCGGTCATGTGATCAGCACCACGATCCGGCCGCCTTTATCCCAAGGGTTGCCCCCAGATACCCATTGATTAGAGGCTAGGTGAGCCTCAGAGCCGCTTTATGAGGGGACAAGGCCCACCTCCAGAATCGAAACTGTGTCTCCCACGTGGCAGTCAGACGCCCTACCGAGTAGACTACCGAAGCCGTATTATTTATTTTTATTTCATTTTGTCTTTATTTTTTTATTTTTGGTGATCTGGTGTCCCTTGCTATCACTTCGCTTAAGAATGATTTAATACACAAGGATTCTCTGTTTATTTTTAATACACCAAATCGCCGACCTACATGACGCTGTGGTTAGCACTGTGCGCAACAATGCCAGGGATGCAAGGTTCGAAGCCAGTGCTTTGCATGGTTGTTCTTTGTGAGTGTCGGTTCATCAGAACATCAATCATCCTCATCTTCACGATTAGTTAAAAGTGGTAGAAAAGCAAATAAAATAAACCAATTCAATCAAACCACAAAATCGAAATTAAAGATTTGTTTATACCCGGACATGCAAACAATTTTCATTGTGAACTCAGCCGGCTCCCGTGGCGGAGTGGTTAGCACATTGCGCTCCAACGCCAGGGGTCTCGGGTTCCCGACCTGGGCATGGATGTTTGTGAGTGTCCATTCATCAATTTCATCATATAATCACTCATCCCCGTCTTCGCAAATTAGCCAAAAAGTGAACAGAAGTTGAAGTAAACATAAAGCTAATAAAAAATATTGTGAAATTTTATGTAAATAAAAATACTTTTCGTAAAATTTTTTTCCTCGCTTCGCTAGCAGTACCTGATTTTCTTAGTATTATCAAGTTCCGAACCGTAGCTGGGGGTGGCGAGAGTCGGCCTTGGGCGCCGAACGATCTAAATGAAAAGAGATGAATGGTGGTTTTCCCATTAATTCCGAAGAAGAGCACCCTGCCGAGATTTCTTCTTTGGAACCTTTGAATGTGGTATTCTGCGCCTTTTCTTTCTTCGATCTTCCATTTCTTGAAGGTTTACTCTTCCAACGAAGGTTTGGCACTTGTTACAAATAACACAAACTCCCGTTGCTTCGTAAAACACACTGAAAGGAGGTTCAAGCATTCCGTGGTCAAAAGCAGGCGGGCCATTAGCAGCACCCCTCCCTTCCTTCGCGGTCCTGCCGAAATGAGGGGGAAAAAACTCCAACCGCCGGGAAAGACCCCGTCCCGTGTAAAGGGTCGAGGTTGACTTCGCCTGTTTATGGCATTTGGAATGAACATTGCCAAATTTAATGTAAATAAAACCAAATATCAAACCATTTGTGAGAATGAAAATTTGAATGAATAGATTATGAAATAAACCTTTGAAAAGTGTCCCATAAAAATTTGAATGTCGTAAGTCCAATAGTTACGGAGAAGTCGAATTGATTACTTCTTTCAGAAGTAAACGGGGAAAACTCGGGAGACGAACGCGCTCGAGCGAGAGGCATTATTTCTTCTTAAGTATTCAGTTAATCTAAAATTTAAATTAAAACTTCTAACAAACATTGCCCAATATTACAATATATATAATACTATCGTTTGATTCGGGAATATTTTTAAGACTGCTAACTAGTAGTGGTGATCGGCAGAAGAGAAGTAAAATAAAGTAAATCAATAATAACGATAATAATAATAATGTTACAATAACATTATTAGCAACATTATTATTAACATTATTTTATTAACATTATTATTATTATTATTGGTACGATTATCCTGGTACTTGCCTCCCCCCCAGACAAAAATTCGTGTTTGCGCCTCTGGTCCCAACCAAGACAAAGCCTACATCACGCAGGAAGTCACAGCACGGAGTTTGCGGGTTATTTTTAAAGAAATCGTTGACGCACGACATCAAACTATGGTCAATGGATCCATCTCTCCCCCAACTTTCCCTCGCTCAAGGACGACTGGTCCTCTATGCCTCGCAAGAAGGCATCCTTTCTGTCCCGCAGTCGGGTTACGTTGTGTATAGTTGTGTTCTCTCTGCCCACTCCACTGCCTGAAGGTCCCCTTTTGCAGGGATATAAAACCTTTCTCGTGCAAGGCCTCATCCCCTTTTGCAAAGAGAATGAATCGGATTTTGTCAACCCTCGCGGTCTGAAAATTCTGTGACGTCATCGTCACATCGGCTCGAAGAACTTGCCTTCCTGTGATGTGTTCACGTGGAAGCGTATAGAAATAGGAACATCAGTGCAGGCTCGTAGCCAGGAATTCTTTGTATGGGGGGCGAAGTCAATCCTAGAGGGGGCAAATTTTTAATATATTGTGTCGCATTGGCAGGGTACATAGAAGCACTTGCCCCCTCCCCCAAAAGAGATAGTAACAGAAAAGGGATGATATCTTGAAACTGCAACGAACAAAAAAAAAACTTCGAGCAACATCAAATAGCAATATTACGATAATGACTTTTCCAGATTGCCAAAGAATATAAAGTTTAACATAAATAGGCTAATAGGGACTGTATCTACTTGATATTTACAGGTCGATAATGTTAATAGATGATTAATATGTACCAACAGCTTTGGGCCTCTCTGCAGAACTGATTAAGGGAGCCCTTTATAAATCGTGCTTCATAATGTTTCCCTCTAGTTTCCAGTATGCAAGATCTTTACGCACAAAGGAATCTAACGAGAATCCAACAACACCATTGTGTTGTGTTATGCAAGAAGAATCGAATTAATTAAATAATAATTGTTACATATTATCTACACTTTGATGAATTCTATAAAAATTTGTAATACATTTTTGTACTTGCTAAAACATTAAAACATGGGTCCCTTAGTTCACCACGGACTCTATTTCCTTCAAAGGGGAGACTCGTGCATCACTACAGACAATGTTTGCCTACTGGTTACGTTAACCATTTTGCAAAATCTTGTGTGAATTGTTCAGTATTATATTGCTATTTGAAATACACGTTTTGACACCTGACAAACAAATAGGAATCCCTCGATTGATCAATGACTTCTTGGATTACAGTGTCATCATTAATATTTCATATTAAGTTTCATAGAAATAAATTGTTTTAATAGGGCGGGGCGCCATGGTATTCTCTTTAAGATTTCTTTTTTTTCATATGTATCGTTTGGCTGCCAGGGCTGACTCCCGTCGCCCCACAGCTATTTATGCTCTGAACTTGTTCTATAAGAAAAGCAGACATTGCGAGCGAAGCGAGCAAGAAAATTTTACGAAATGTATTTTTATTTGTATAAAATTTGAAAGAAAAATGCAAGGAACACGTAAAAACTAATTGTCATGAGTATCCAATTGTCCTGCTATTCTTAGATTCTCCTAGTCTTGTTTTTTTACTTGAATGTTTGCTTCCCCTTGAATGGACTTCCGTCCAATGTCGGGGGGAGGGGACAATGCCCCCTGCCCCCTGTAGTTGCGGCACTGTATATGAGTGTCTCTTCATCAATTTCACGTCATCACTCATTGTTGCGATAAGCTAGATGAGGCAGAAAAGCAACGCTAAGTACCAAAAATCAAATATCCACTCCCTCTCTCTACCACATGAATCACTATTACCAAAAGGTAGACTTTGGAAATAAAAATGTAAGCAGTTCCAAGTTCAGGGCAACACATTCAAGAAAAACATCCGAACACATTAGGTTACCTTTAATACAAGACTACTCAAAATGTCACAACTGTTCTAGATACTGAAAATTGCGAAATCATTACCCGAAGTCTGAATTTGGAAGGGAATTTTTTCCCCCAATTCTGATACGACATTATACGGAATCCCATACACCCTAATAAATCACAAAATCAATAAGTGTCTTTGTTATGTTGTTAGAGTAACACATGATATAATTGTAAAGATTTGTGAGAATTCCAGGTAGGAATGTGTTCTGTATTTTTCACAGGGGGGCAAAGCAGGCTCTCAGGGGGGCAGTTACCTCCCCTGCCCTTCTCTAGCTACGGGCCTGCATCAGTGGAGTGTACTGAGTGTACCGAGTTTAAACCCATTCTTGAGCTTTGATTATATAATGGAAAATTTGGAGAGCGGTATTGGAGGTTTATCACGAATCTTTACAGTGTCGTTTGAGAACTTTCGATATGTCTAAACCATGTAAGCTACCGCCACCGCAAAATTCAATTTTGCATTCCTGCTCCCCGCCCCCCAAAAAAAGTCACGCGGTGACTCTTGCTAGAATTGTGAAAATTCCTTGCCTCGTCGCATTGGGTCGTCGTTATTGCGAACGTTCTTCCCGGTATTGATTTCGTATCCCCTTGTGAACTCTCAAGTGGTACTGAATCTACATCTACATCAGTAAATAATGTTGATGAAGTGCTTTCTGAATAGCCTAGAAGTGATTAATGCGTTGCAGTTTTTTAAAATTTACTTTTGAACGCAAAAATAGACTCAGTG
Organism: Lepisma saccharinum; assembly: GCF_977018435.1. Classification (NCBI taxonomy): domain Eukaryota; kingdom Metazoa; phylum Arthropoda; class Insecta; order Zygentoma; family Lepismatidae; genus Lepisma; species Lepisma saccharinum. The sequence goes on along the minus strand of NC_139233.1, from coordinate 1,385,893 downwards.
GAATTTAGCAACATGTATTCTGGTGAATTCCATAGGTAAAGGTAATGTAAATTTTCCCGTGCATATAACACCGTACCCAGGGGCGCCGACTTGTCAAAATTATTGGGGTGGCTCTGATCACTGAAATAAATGAATGAATGACTCCCTCCCTCCCTTTTTTAAAAATAAAAATTACGTCTTCGTATAGCAGATTTAAGCAGCTATTATATTCCTCATGCAAATGAAATGTAACATGAAAAACGTGTCTGCTCATTTGTTTTTTAGATAACAATTAACATTTTTATTTAAAAGTAGGCTATGTATTTACATTAAGAGGCCAACATAACAGTTTTATGCCGGCCTCGGTAGCCGAGCGTGTTGGGTGGTCGTCTCAACTCGCTTTGATCCGGAGCTGTCGGATTCGAGTCCCGGCGAGGGCATGGGTGTGTTTTAATGTCCGCGACAGACTTGTAAAGAAAGGACATGTGACGGATGCAAAGAACCTTAGTGTTGACGTACCCATAAAAATAGCGAATATTTACAATATTTAACAGTTTTATTTAATTATTTACATAAATGCTAACACAAATCGCAGGCAAATAGTTTTACTTTTTTGTTCTTGCTACAATATTTTACTTTTTAAATTTAATTTTGCAATAATAAATAAACACATAGCACGCCGTGCTTTAGCAATAATGCCTTTGATCATAGCCGTTCCCGCTTTCGCAATACAGACTTTTCATAAGCTTTCCTTGCGTACCTTACTGCAAGCCAGTGTTAAATAAACTCAAAGACTTTAGAATTATTTTCTCCTTATTCTTAGGACTAGAGGAAGAGATTTCGAGGATAACTAAATATCATACATATCAATATTGCCTGAAAGTTGTGTTTACTACCTCAAATTGTTTGGAATTTACTAAACAAGAAACATACTGGTATAATTGTCATATCACCTCGTTATTTTGAAACTCTTTTTAGTAAAAATGTTATCAATATTCATAATTATATACTTAGTATATAGTAATAAGTCATGTGTTTTTCTGTCTCCGTTCATAGCCCCCCCCCCCAAAGTTGATGGTTTACCGGTCTCAGCCCCCAAATTTGATGGTCTAGAACATTTCAAATGTGTATTTTAAGTTAAGTTCATGTTGCACAATTCAGAGTAAACTTTACAAGAGAAGCAAAATAATACATTAGATTCTCTTAAGTAAAATTATTTGAGGGTCTCTTCCCCCATATCATTAACATTGGGGGGGGGGCTCGAGCCCCCCCAAGTCCCATGGAGTCGGCTCCTATGACCGTGCCATGATGGCATATGCAAGGGTGGGGCCCACACATTCTCGATCTCGACTACGCTCCGGAAGCCTTTACCACGTTGATTTACTCTCGGGTACCCATTGATATAAGGGTGGGTGAACCTTGGAGGCACACGGCCGGAAAAGTACCAACCTTAGATAACCCATCCCGAGAATCAAAGCCAGAAAAACACCAGCTTTGGGCCTCTCTGCAGAGCTGATTAACGGAGTCCTTTATAAATCGTGCTTCTTAATATTTCCCACAAGTTTCCAGTATGCAAGATTTTTACTCACAAAGGAATCTAACGAGAAACCAACAACACCATTGTGTTGTATTATGCAAGAAAAATCGAATTAATTAAATAATAATGGTTACATATTATCTACACTTTGATGATAAATTATGTAAAACTTTGTAATATTTTTTTTTCTACTTGCTAAAATATGGGTCCCTTAGTCCACCACGGTTTCTATTTCCTTCAAAGGGCAGAGACTCTTGCATCACAACAGACAATGTGACAATGTTTGCCTCCTGGTTACGTTAATCATTTTGCAAAATGTTGTGTGAATTTTGTTATTTTATTGTTGAAATACATGTGTTTGACACCCAACAAACAAATTGGAATCCCTTGATTGATCAGTTACTTCTTGGATTACAGTGGCATCATTAATATTCCATATGAAGTTTCATAGAGAGAAATTTAATTAAAAGGGTGCGAATAATTTTACGGGGCTCCATGGCATTCTCTTTAACATTTTTCCCCCCCACATAGATCATTTGGCTCCCAAGGCCGACTCCCGCCGCCCCATGGTATGGCTCTGAATTCGGACTATAAGTGCGAAGATATTGCGAGCGAAGCGATCAAGAAAATTTTACGAAATGTATTCTTATTTGTATAATATTTGAAATCCAGGGGGCAATTTTCACTCTGTGCCCTCCTGCAAGTGCCCTCGGCCGTCTGAAAGATAAATGCATGGAACACGTGAAAACTAATTCCATCTTGAGTATCCATTTGTCCTTGTTTTTCTTTCTTCCTCAATGTTTGCTTCCCCTAGAATGAACTCAATCCAAGGTCGGGGAGGGGGGACGGACAATGCCCCCTTCACCCCTGTAGTTGTGGCACTGTTTGTGAGTGTCTCTTTATCAATTTCACGTCATCACTAATTTTTGCGATTAGCTAGAAGTTGCACAAAAGCAAAGCTAAGTAACAAAAATTAAATATCCAATCCCTCTCTCTACCATATGATTCATATGATATGAATCAATATTACCAAAAGGTAGACTTGGGAATCAAAAATTTAAGCAGTTCGAAGTTCATACCAACACATCAAAGAAAAACATCCGAACACATTAGGGAACTTTAATACAACGCTACTCAAAATGCCACAACTGTTCTAGATATTGAAAATTGCGAAATCATTTCCCGAAGTCTGAATCTCGAAGAGAATCCCCCCTTGCATCAATGATTGTAACATAGAACTAAAAATACACAATATTGCAGACTGCAAACTTCTGATGTCTGCCTCTCTACACAACAAACACATTCATTTTTGCAAGAAGAAAATTGGAATTTTACAAATTTGAAAAATCGTCGATGTTATTTTCGTAGCTTATTGTAAGTTCACATTTAAATATTTCATAGTTCGAGGAGGGGCATGCTCCCCGTGGCCCCTCCCCTGGGTACGGGCCTGTCCATATTATATAATATTGCCTAAAATACCAATTTTTCTATTATTTTTTATTCATCTTTATTTCTTCAACTCAGGTTTAAGTACATTGTAAATGCATTTATGACCTAATACATGCAAGAAAATGCCCTATAAACTTAGAAAAGTGACTTAAAAATTCTGAAAGATTTTTAAAACAAATTTATATACTACCAAGAGAAATTCAAATTACAAATCAAATTACAGTATCTATCACATGCTCATTGCGTATGGTGGTAGTACAAGTAAGAAAGTTCATTTTTTGTCATCTTTTACACTTTAAGTACTGAGTTACAGTACACAACGAATGATTGTCGGTTTTTGGACAAGAGAGCCTTGTACACGGAAATTTTTTTTTCGACTTCCACCTACACAAGAGTAGCTTACTTGAAATGAACAAACAATATCACTTCCTGTTAAGTCACTTTCAATCCATAGAGTGCAAATTGCTCCCTGACAAAATATCCGATACAGAACACAAAACTTTGTACCCTTTGTTTTTTTTTACAATAATCCGTCTGGCGACAATATATTTACTGATATAGGGGAAATCACATTGTTTGAGCTGAATTGTTATACAACACCTTGTGTCAACAATTATGCACAGAATTTCTTTGTTTCTTCAAACACAGTCATTCAGAACTGCGCTGAAGACAATGAGACGACAGTCGGGAACCTCTCTCCTCCAAATGGTTACATTTGCATGTAAAATGTCCCTTCTTTCACCAAAATGTAGAAAATTCATAAAATGACTTAAAAAATGGCCGAAAAATGACAAACGGTTTAAAAAGTCTAAAGAATTACATTTACTTCAAAAAGGTTCAAAGAATTTGAAGAATTTGCAAGAATTGCAAAAAAATGCCCAAACAATGGCGTTTCCATTTATTCACTTAAGTGTAAAATACGTTCCTATTTACTTATGCAATGTTTCTGCCTTACCAAAAAAAAAATGCATTTGCATCAAAATCCTAGCCCTAGTTATCACATTACAAAGGATGTAATATTATTGAAATTCCAATTTCTCACTACCAGAGTAAAGAACCTGGATAGCTATTTAGTGACTCGGACAGAACGACACCAATCATATGTCAGCCCACCCCTTCCTTTTTTTCAGCTCCACATTTATAGTAGTCAATCATTATTAAATTGTTTCGTTCTACGTGTATTTCGATGCCCGGCCTGGGCATGGATGTTCATTGTGAATGTTCTCATATGAATTTCATCATATCATCACTCATGCTCATCGCCGTGATTAGCCAAAGTGGCAGAAAACGACGTTAATAACCTAATTCAATCAATTGAGCATTCAACACTTTCGAATCTGCCCCCCCCCCACAAATGCTTTGTGTGAGCCTGACATACGCCCCCCTTCTTCAAATCAACATGTTTTCGTTGCTGAAATGGCGACCCTCGGAAGAAGTTTCACCTACGTAGGTGACGTCACAGCAGGCCTGTAGCTATAGGGAGCAGAGGGGCAACTGCCCCCCCCCTTGTAAAAATACAGAATACATATCTACCTGGAATTCTCACTAATCTTTACAATTTGATCTTGTATTACTCTAGCAACATAACAAAGACATTTATTGATTTTGTGATTTATGAAGGTGTGTGGGATTCCGTATAATGTCGGATCAGGATTTGGGGAATAAAATCTCTTCCAGATTCAACTTCGGGAAATGATTTATCAATTTTCAGTATGTAGAACAGTTGTGATATTTTGAGTAGTCTTGTATTAAAAGTGCCTAATGTATTTGGATGTTTTTCTTGGATGTGTTGCTAAGAAGTTTCCCAAGTCTACCTTTTGGTAATAGCGATTCATGTGATAGAGAGAGGGAGTGACGTGAAATTGATGAAGAGACACTCACAAACAGTGCTGCAACCACAGGGGGTAGGGGCATTGTCCCCCCCCCAATATTGAACGGAAGTCCAATCTGGGAGGGGGCAAACATTGAAGTAAAGAAACATGACTAGCAGAATCTAAGAATAGTAGAACAAAATGGATACTCAAGTTGGAATTAGTTTTCAAGTGTTTCTTGCTATTTTCCTCCAGACGGCTAAGGGCACTTGCAGGGGACAAAGAGGGGCAATTGCTCCCTCGATTTCAATTTTTTTTACAAATAAAAGTACATTTCGTAAAATTTTCTTGCTCGCTTCGCTCGCAAGATTAATATCTGCTATTCTTATAGTCCCACGTTCAGAGCTATAGCTAGGGGGCGGCGGGTGTCAGCCCTGGGAACCAAAACGAGCTAAATAAAAAAAAATGTTAAAGAGAATGCAATGTTCCCCGTGAAATTTGTTGCGCCCTATTAAATAAATATTGTTTTCAGTTTGCAAATATTTGATCCTAAAGATTTTCCTGCTCGCTTCGATCCCAATATGATTATTTTCTGTAATGCATTCTAAATTACCCGAGAGAGAGGTAAGGCCAGATATATACTTCAGACTGTTGCTGCTTAAATGCATGAACAATTCTTTTGAGGAAATGGAGCGTTTACATTTGAGAGACAATTTGGCGGATGAATTGACCATGTAATGTATTTAAATTATATATATATATATATATTAAAGAAACTTTGAATACGTACACAATTTAGCGTTAACATGTTGCATATGTGTGTTCTTATTTTATGTCGCTCTATGTTACATATGTTTAAAATATACGTATGTTGTATACATGAAAGTTATACGTGTCATATGTACAAAATAATAATGTTCGTCATTATTCTGTCCTTGAAAAATACGGTTTGTGTGCTTGTTTTCCATTATTAGCTAATATGAAATTGAACGTGTTGGAAAAATATTTCAAATAATTTGTTCAAACACAAATGCTTTAGCACCGACTTCTATCCCCTTTTGCATGATTTACGACGATAATAACGTCTTGTAATGCTACTATTATTACTACCATTACCACCACCATATTACTATTATTATTATTGGCACGTTTGTCCTGGTACTTGACCCCCCTCTCCAGATAAAAAAATGTGGTTTCGCCTCTGCTCACAAAGAAGACTCATGCCCAGGCTCGAACCTGGAACCCCTGGCTTCGCAGTGTGTTATGTAACCATCCTACCATGTAGGTCGGCTAGTGAAAGATGTAGGACAGCTTACTGGCTCAAATTATTATCAAACACGATGAAAATGTGATAGTGTTTCACAATTATTATTTCGGTTAGAAAGCGATAAAATTTGTAGTTCGATAGGGTTACACTAAGCATCTTATGGAGTGTAAATATCAATTTCAAATCTTATGAATCATTTCTCTATGCAAGCTCATCAAATATGATAAGCAACATAGGTGTGTGTTATGATATCCATTTTATAAAGGAAAAGTTAAGTTTTAACCCTGACTGTTTGCATGATATCGTTTCAATAGCATGTTATATATTGCTCTCAGAATTTTAAACGGCAGTAAAAATAAATGACATTTGCAACTACGAAGCTTACAATGGGATTGCATCCATTAAGGACAGAAGATGCCTATTTTGATTGCTTGTAACATCGAAAGATGAATTAGAGGCGCAAATAATGACTGAGAAAAGTTGCTTGTCTTGATGTCCTGCACACACTGTGAAAGTTGTCAATGTTATCAGGCGGCACCTTATGAATATAGGTTCAAGAAAATGACAAGTAGAGAAAAGCTGCAGTGAAATAAATACGATTGAAAATCTCTCAAATTACATTCTATTTATTTTCTTATATTTATAATAATAAATTGTGTCTGTAGCAGAAGTTGTCTGTTAAACCTACCTCAGGCACAACCTAATTTTTTGACAAATAATTATGTCAACTCTTCTGCTATGTAGTGGATTCTCCTAATTTTATTCATATATCTTAAGCCATTGTGTGACTGGTAAAAATTAGTATCAGAATAAAAATCCCTGATATTTGGGGTTTTGTACTCTTCTGCTCAAAAAGTGGTGACGATAAGCTGCTCAGAGACTTCGTGCCGCGGAAATGGGGTAAAGCGAAGGAGGCCCCTTATATCGTTCGGTTTCGTCCCATAGTCATTAAGGAAGGTATTTTTCAAAATGTAAAGAGGATATAGCATTTCCCTCGATAAAACTTGATAAAACATGAAATATTAATGATGACAGTGTAATCCAAGAAGTCGCTGATGAATCAAGGGATTCCTATTTGTTTGTCAGGTGTCAACACAATATTTTGCAAAATGGTTAACGTAGGCAAAGATTGTCTGAAGTGATGCAAGAGTCTTTCATTTGAAGCAAATAGAATCCATGGTGGAGTAAGGGACCCATTTTAATGTTTTAGCAAGTAGGCCTAAAAAAATGTAAATGTTTACACAATTCATCAAAGTGTAGATAATATGTAACCATTATTATTTAATTAATTCTATTTTTCTTGCCTAACACAACACAATGGTGTTGTTGGATTCTCGTTAGATTCCTTTGTGCGTAAAAATCTTGCATACTGGAAACTAGAGGAAAACATTATGAAGCACGATTTATAAACGTCTTCCTTAATGAGTTCTGCAGAGAAGCCCAAAGCTGTTGGTACATATTAATCGTCTATTAACATTATTGACCTGTAAATATAACGTAGATACAGTCCCGATTAGCCTATTTATGTTAAACTTTATCTTTGTATTCTTTGGTAGTCCGAAAAGGTCATTATCGAAATATTGTTATTTGATGTTGCTCGAACTTTTTTGTTCGTTGGAGTTTCAAGATATCATCCCTTTCCTGTTACTTATCACTTTTGGAGGAGGGGGAGGGGGGCATCTTCCAATGCAACACAATATATTAAAAATTTGCCCCCTCTAGGATTGACTTCGCCCTCCTACTAAAAATTCCTGGCTATGGGCCTGCGTCACAGAGAAACTGGCTCTGGCGGGATTGTAAACACGAGACTTGGGGGAAGAAAATGCCTGTAGGGCCTTCAAAAGCGGGCCAAACCTGAATCAGATCCGCGAGCAGTTTGGGCATCGGGGTAATGGTTGCGGTCGTAAACTTGGGAACATTACGACAGTGAGTGAGTCCTAACTCAAGGTTACCTCCCCCCCCTCCTCCTCGAAACCAATGCGTCGCTATTTTTCCACAGAAGATTTGAAACTGAAACCTGCGAAGATTGACATAACAGCTACTGAAGGGAGCCACGAAAGCTCAATTGATCATGATAATTAGAGACAGTGGCGTAGTGGCCGCCCGGCAATGCAAGGTGTGGCGAGGTGTAGAACCAGCCCCGCACATTCTTTCTCTCTCTCTGCTTCTGAAATGTTATATAGCTTAGAAATTCAACAGGAAGTGTCGCTTATGAAATAATTTAATTTACAAGACAGAAATCCGGTTTCCAGTAACTTATGATACGACATCTTCGATAATAAGCAGGGGCGTTCTGGTTCGGCCAGAGGGGCCCGGCTAACTTAACATATGTGTCCCCTCCGAAATGCAGAATTAACTTCCTTGCTCGCAGGTGGACATCTATAGGAAAAATCCCATATCTCATAACTAGACCTCGGATTTTTAGATTCTAAAAATCCTGAAATAGGTCCTAAAAATCTTAAGTTATTCTCGAAAAATCCTAAAATAGGTTCGAAAAAACCTAAAATATGTTCTAAAAATCCTGAAATAGGTCCTAAAAATCTTAAGTTAGACTCGAAAAATCCTGAAGTAGGTTAAAGAAAACTAAAATAGTTCAAAATTTCTGAATACTGCTGATTAGGTATAGTCACCGGCAATGAAAATGGGACACATATATCCTGAAATATGCACTATCTTGCATAACGTTATGTGTGTTGCCTAACCCTACGGCGATGGCAGAACTCAACATTGGAAATTTGCTATTAAAATCCACTCATCGCCGTATAGTTAGGCACCAATCTGTTTTCATGTTATCCACAGTAAAACTCCGCAATTTTGTCTGTGAGGATCATCTTATATTCTGAAAATCTTACAACAAAAATATAGTGAGTGGTGCAAACTTCAATGCTGAAATGTTAGTTTGCAAGGCGTGAATGCCACAAAGCATGGAAGTGACGCCAAAGTGAGCAAGACCACACAGATCAGACCACTTTGTATTGCACAGGTAACAGTGGAACCTAAAATAGGTTCTAACAAGCAAAATAGGTTTTTAGGCACTAAAAAACTTTTGTTGCGTTTTTTTAACGAAACGCTGACATATCTTATTATTTCTTGCATGAATCCAGTATAGAAAGATCCAGTTACTCAAGCAGTCGTTGCTTTGTTGCTGCACAATATAAAGAATTAAATTTGATAAATCATGAACTTTTATCACTAATTTTAATTTTACATGTGGTATTTGAATGTAACTTCACATCAAATATTTTCAAGATGGCTCTAAGCCTTTTTATATTCAAATAAGAGCTGAAAAAAACTCTAAAATAGTTTACACCTGTTCCATGTTACTTCAAAGTGGTCCCAAAACTCAGTTTGATGTGGAGTCGAATTATCCCTTTGCCCTAAGGGTTCAGAGCGTATGGGTTAAATGTTACCATTATTTGGGGGCATTTTGTGAAGTTCATTTTTCTTCCATATTGAAATTCTGTGGACATTTCCTTCTTTCCAGCGTGTTTTTATTTTATGATCTACAGTGCTCGAAGTGGATACTCCTATAGCTGGTATGCTTGGTCGAGGAGGATTGGATTGATTTGGTGTTTTAAGTCCACTTTATGCACAGTAAGGCTAATCGGGACTGGACCTACAGTTTAAAGTGGGATCCACTTGTGCCTTCACCGGGTATCGAACCCGGGACCCCTTGATTACAAGGCGACGACGCTACCACTGCGCCATCGGGGAGGCCTCTTGGTCGAGGAGGGTCTTTGTGTAGATCAGCATGGAGACAATGAAGAAGTGGGGGATGCTTATGCAAATTATCCTAACAGGAGGGGATGGTTAATGGAAATGTACATAACTGGGGGAAAAGCACCCGTCTCCACACCCACAACTCCAGCACTGATGATCTATTATTAATATAAAAAGGTCTTGTTTCATGAAATATATCGAAAAGAAATGCTATTGTTGAAATTATTATTAATAATGTCCACTATTATTAAAATTGAAATCCTTTTCGGAATTCAGTCTTTGCGATTGACTTTCATTGAGTGACGAATTTTCAGTGAATGAAGTCCCATCACCGCCCTATTACCCGTCTTTCAAGGCTGGAGTTCCGCCATATTTCCTTCTACTAGATTTCAATTGAACTTGTGATGCTGGGTTAACACTGGAAATCTAGAGGTCCAGTTCAACCCCCACAACAGAAATGAGCACTTTGTTGAATACATTAGTTACTATTAGTATTAGAAAGCTAATGTGAGGGGGTTACTTTATATCATACATTTTAGTCCGATGAGAAGGTCCGGAAAAATGCAGATAGATACCTCAAAAATTTTTAGATCAAATTTGTGCAATTGGAAACAATATTGATTTATTAGTGCGCAATTAATTTCCCTGGACGCCATGGCATTCTCTCTTTTACAACTTTTTTTAGATCATTCGTGCCCAATGGCTGGCTCCCGCCGCCCCTCTGAATTTGATGAAAACAAGAATAGCAGATAATGCGAGCGATACAAGCAAGAAAATTTTACAAAATGAATTTTTATTTGCATAAAATTTGAAATCGAAGGGGTAATTGCTCGCATTAGCCCCTGTCCCCCCTGTAGTTGAGTCACTGTATAATGCAGACATATTTAAGCAATATATGTTTACTTTGGATACTTTAGGCTCACTGCCATTGTTAGTCAACCTTATTCTGCACAGTTGCTCGACTAACCTTGTGTTAATGCGAATACCACGCACCCTTCCCCCTTCCATCCAAACAGATTCTAAAGGCATAACAGATAATGTTTTATTTCAACCCTATCGCCGCGATCACCCACAGGTAGGTAGAAAATCTATACATAATAACCAAAACTAAAAATCAATAACAAGTCAATCAAACGATAGTTTAAAGTGGGATCCGAACCACTATGTGCCTCCACCAGGTATCGAACCCGGGACTCCTTGATTGCAAGGCCAAAACATATTCACGGCGCAATCGAGAAGGCAGTTATAAATATCTGATACATAATAAATATCAAATAAATTCCCTTATATGTATTAAATACTAATGTATTTTTACATGTTTAGTAATTTACTTTTATATTTAATAACATTATAAATATTAATCATATAGGCTCTTTCTTCTCAGTTGCTTGGTAGAAAATTTGAAAAGTTTCATGCACATACATAATATATATGTATAGTTTGTGTATGTCTGTGTAGACCACAATCTTCTTGCCTCCCCCCCCCCAAAAAAAATCAATCTTCAATGATTTCGCGCCCTGGTAGGGTATGTAGCTGCCTGGCAAAGTCCTCATTCCGTAAATTCACGAACTGCATGAAATCAGAAAAAGACATATATTCCCCCCTCGTTTTCAGAAAACCTGTTTCACAACCCACCCCTGTCCTTTCTGTGGTGAAGGACACTCCAGTGGGACAATGAATCTCCCCCCCCCCCTATTTACTGCGAGCAGCAAAAGAAGACGGCCGCGCCATCTACTGGCCACCGATGGAAATGCAATTTCAAAGCGCAGCGAGGTTTAAATGTAGCTTCCACTTCTATTACCTAACTATTCTATGCCTCTACTAACAGTACGCACAATATGGCCCAGATGCAAGTGTTACTCCGCCACTGCTTGCTTGACGAGTACCGTTTAAGCAATTTGTGAAAACGTGAATAAAAATGATTATTTGTCCAAAGAAAGAGCATGAAGAAAAGGATCGTTTTGCAATAGGCTAGAAGCTGGTAAAATAAACATTGGATTCATTTTATAATTGTGCATGCATGCCATTTCCTTATAGGTGTGTAGTCTGTGCTCTGAACTAAGCGTGAGATATTGAATATATTGTGTTTACGTAATATTTTAATAACAATAATAATTGTGCATAATGTAACGAAGAACGTTACATTTGTTGCAAATCTAAATGGGTATGTTCAATTATGAAAATAATTTCTTTCTGCAGACTACTGGTTGAAAAATACATGGAACTGCGAGAAAGTTGTCAAATTTTGCATTACAGATTTCTACACGTACAGAGGCTAAACGAAAGTGGACCGTTTCAAATTATTTTCGAATCATTGAAATTAGGACTGTAAAAATCACACATGACTTGTCTAACCTAGAAGTCGATTTCAAAAACGCACAATATTTTCTGAACAACTGACAATAATAGGGGTGCACGACATATTTTTTGCCACACATTTTGTTCCCAGCTGTTCTTATTTTTTTTTCGTGATGAATATGAATGAGTGTTGAAAAAATAATAATTGTAACACAGAACCCCATTTTCGAGTTCTGGGTATAGTGAAAAATGTCCCGTAAGGTAACGATTTTAGGAAAACTTACGAGTAACATGATTTCAGTTGCACAATACTCTGTCTGTCCACCCATAATTAAAGCCAAATTTATTTTTCCTGTAAAAATATTCGTGTATGAGTGCATGCATATATATATATATGTATTGCCCCAGTTTTTCCCTGGATAGAAAGGATAGGCCCAAGTTCATTTTGTTTTATTGCGATTTCATCATGCTACGAATGCAATTTTAACATGGTTCGATTTCAATTTACTTCTGTTAACAGATACTGCCGAGTTTTAGCGATTACTTAAGATTTTGTTCAATATATGCTTTTGTAGTTAGGTTAGGAAGGCCAGGTTTGGTTCTTTTAGCATTAAAATAAAGTCTCTAAATGCATTCTACTAAGGTTACGATTTACTTCTACATTCATTCCCACTAGTCTACGATACTTGCAGTCGCTTGTCAACGGAAAATACATTGTCCATGAGAAGCGTGCATGTTTGCGTAATTTTTAATTTTCTTTTTCAACACAAATATTTTATTTTTTTTCTAAATCAAAACAGTGCTCATTACTTTAAGGGAGGTTTAAATTCGTGTGACAATGATTGCCAAAATTCTTCGATAATTAGTCTTCCTGTTAGGAGAAATCATAAACCGTAACCCATCATGCTACAGACACATTTTTTACATGCTTCATTTTGGATTTGTCTGCTAACACATACTGCGGAGTTTTAGCGATTACTTACTGCGTGTTTTTGTGAGAGAAAGGTTTTTCACTTCCATATACTCCTATATAATTCTATACTTGTCACCAGCCATTCGTTTACTGTCGTCTTATTTACGGACATGACTCATCACATGTAAGTCAAACATCTCGGTCAAGTGCCAAGTGTAATCTTCTGACACAAGCGTGGAATGCATTTGTGTAGAGATAATATTTATGTCATTAAATTTACTATTTTCAATAACTTTTTGAAATATAAAAGTCTAGCAATTGGCCATGGTGACTCAGTCGGTAATGCATCTGACTACCATGCTAAAGGTCCCGGGTTCGATCCCCAGCCGGTTCAAGTCCGGTAAATTTTCTAACGTTGGAAGCGACCCCAGCGCCCACTCAGTGTCTAATGACATGGGTATCTGGGGGAAACCCTGGGGGGTAAAGGCGGTCAGGGGCGTGATGCTGATCACATCACCCCCACTCACGACCAGATCAAGAAAGTGTGGAGCGTTACCCCCCACACCCCCTATAGGCCTTCATGGCGTGGTGATAAGCACAGGGAAGCATTTTACTTTTTTTTCTTCTTTTTTTTTACCTAGCAATTAGCCTAATTGTAAAAAATGTTATAGAGAGACATTGTATTTTACCATTATGTAATCTTTCCTTGCGGTATTGAAATAAATTTATTGGTACTTGTTTACTATCCTTCGGACACATTTATTTATTTTTACAGAAGAAACTACTTACTGTAATAAGTTCCTGTAGCATTGTCGAACATCGGGAAGGTGTGTTGTGTGATGTGGGAATGTTTCATAGCTGAAATTCATGTTGTTCGTTGAAAATTAATTCTCCGACGGAGAATAGCTAGCCCCATGAACCATTCGCGCGTGGATAGGTTAGTTCTGTTAGTTTAGGAAACATAGTTAAAATTTGGTGTCGTGTTAGTATCAGGATATAGAAATTGGAAATAATTGTGAACCATTGGCGCTAGCCCCACGAACCATTACCGCGTGGTTAGGTTAGTTCGTCTCAGGCAAGCGAAAAGGCCTATCAGAAAGACGTACTGGTAATGTGAAAAATTGCAATTAATTTAATCAAAACAACGTTGATACACCTTCAGGAATGTTCCGTGAAGCAGATACGTAAGTACGATTGTCAAAAATTGACGAAACGAAAAAATTAGAGGTGTCCGAAGGATAGTAAATTTTTACCAAATTATAATTATAAGGAAAGTGTGGAATAAGAAATACAAGAATGATTATTTTTGTTGAGTATACACTTCAAATTGTGTAAATTTAGCAATGTCCAATTTTTGAAAATATATACGCCTTTTTTTGAGAACCTTTTCCGTTGTAAAAAATTGCAGTTGGAATACATATAAATTTTCGCAATCTCTTTTGTTTTACATGATTAGTTAAATGTGGTCATTGTATAATTTTCCTAGTTTATATGTCATGTCACAAATTTGTTCTACTTTTTGTTTAACTTCTACTTCAATGGTCAATTTGGCATCTCTTTCCCTTACAAATTCTCTCAGTATTATTTCTATGTACTTATTGATAATCTCCACAATTATCCTCACAGTAGTGTCATCTATAAACGTCTCAAGAGGAGATAACATTTGTTTGGAGCTGCACATTTTCTAGGAAGGCATAAAAAAATATTCATACTTCTTGTGCTAACATTTGGACACGAGCGGGCAACAGCAACTTTTTTCTATCGTATTGTCTCAATCTTTTCCCAGGAAATAATTTCCATCATCTTCTTTGATATTATTCTGATCATCGTGATCTGCTTCTTGAGTCAATTCTTCATCCCAAAACATTTCAGATGAGCTAGTGTTGCTCTCATGAAACGTCCTCCAACATCCACCGTATATCCCCATGCTGTCTTTACACTACATGTTTTTGAACATTTTTTTTAAAAAAAGGAACGTTCACTTTAAAATCTGATCAAACATCTCCTGATCAAGTAAAATATGCTAAAATATTTCACTCACGAAGCACAGTAAGCCAAAGTTTTAAAAAAAACTGAACAAGAAAGAAATCACACACTTTACCAGGAACATGGGGTTATATTTGACCCCCCATCAATTTTGGAACAGCTTTACTTTGCTGTAGTTATTCACACACTGAAGGAAATGGCGGTGACGTTCGAATCAGACTGTTTTAGGAAGGTACTAGAAAAACTAGCAGTGTGGTCAACCAACAAGTGTGTAGGTATTAAAAAATTCCTAGCTGGGGGTCAAATTTATTAAAGTTTTAGTATCCCCAAAACATCTGAAATTCCTTTATTTTCTTCTTTTTCACATTGGTACTTACATATTCTGCATTGCTAAGGATTCTTGAAGGTGGCATTTCATTTTTTTCATGAAAATAATTTCAATTTTCGACATATCGAGTAAATATTGTTAGTTTCTTTTTTTGGTTGAATTACACACAATATGGCGGGCTGTGTAGTGTTTCCAACTTTCTTCACCGAAAAATGTCTACTTTTGTGTTACTGATTTTGGATTTTTCTCCAGGTTCGAAAACCTCACGTACCCCCACGAACCATGCACGGCAAAGTTAGGTTCACTTAGGTTAGGCAAACATAGTCAAAATTGTCATGTTCTTGGAAAACAACGGTGTGGTTGGAAACACTGACCGGGGGTTACATCATCGAACGCATGCAACATTTGGTTCACGTAGTGGAATGAGATAGAGGCAACAGCTCTCGTTCATTGGAGAGACATTAATCTTCAAAAATACATGATTTACCGGTGAAATAAATTAAGCGATGGGAAAAAACACTTCCACGACCGTTCAAAAGTGTACGTGAAGTCAGTTCGGTAAGTACTTTCTCCCGTAAAATTGAAGAAATACGTTTCGTGGATACTAAAATTTTACCTTCCGATGCTCCCCAATGTCGGGGACATAATTTTTGCTTAAACGCAGAACGGACATTTTACAAATTGTGAAATTTGAAGTAATTGCTTTAAAGTTTGTTTACATGGAATTTAGAACCTCAAACTTTCTGTGTTTGTTATAAAGCAATATTTGTGTTCCTGTTAACACTTGTATACAGTCCATGGTAACGTATTGCTTTCTGCTAGCAGTTTCTCCATCTGCTTTCGTCTGGGCTCTGATATTTTCGAGAAGTTCAATAGATCTAGCAGGTGAGCTTTTTTTCTCGGGTTCCCACTCAGATTTCACTCTTCACCATGTGATGCTTCTGCTAAAAGCAGAGAGGCTGGTGCTTGCCATAGAGCTGCTGATGAAGTTTACAGCCATAAATTTTTGTGAAATCTGGTTATTTTAATAGTGCAAACACTACTTGCATTGCTTGTATTATATCTGCTTATATTTATACTGCCGTTAAACATCTCATAACCATTAATTACTCCTAAGGATATTTTGATGATTGGTGGAGGCTGGTGGGCTCCCACGTAGCCCTCTTGCCTTTGGTGTGAGTAGTTCCGTGTTTGATTCCCGAGAGGTCTATTTGAAAAGAGGAATAAGCAGGCCCGGGTATCGAGAGCCAGAAAACAAGCAATGGGAAATGATGCGCTGACTATGCGTCACCCAATGTAAAAGCCACTGTGGCAGGACCTGGCTCTTTGAGGGCTGTTGCACGACGGAGATGGAGACTGTTGTTATGTAGTTTGGATTTCATGAAATAGAGTATGCCTAATATCAGTTATTCCTTGAACTTTCAAATTGTTAAGGGAATGTGTTGTGATTTCATTGTGTACGTTTTACTTACTTTTTTCTCCTAGACTTGCGAACAAGAAAATGGAACAAGTTATTTTATGGTTTATTACAGGTGAATCAAATAATGGCAGTTAGTGATGTAGTTGCAGATGCGCTTACTACCCTTGCCCAGTCCCAATTACAATCAAGTATGGGTGAAAAGGATGACTTGCAGGGACAGAATGCAGCTAGTCAGACTAGGAAGCTGTCTCTGGGTGATGGTGTTTCAAGAGAGTCTGTAGCTGAAACTCCTGATGATGAAACACCCAATTTATTCAGGTAATTTTTGTCCCCAAACTGTTTTTCTTATGACTAACGGATGTTATAATCCTGTAAGAACTAATTATATATGATTTTAGTTCATGCTGAAGGGTCATTCCATGCGAAATCACCCAGAGCAGGTTGCTGCTTAGTCATGGATTTGCTTCCATTTTTTTTTTTTTTACTAATAGATGCTTTGTCCAATATGACAAATATGCAATATTAGAATTGTCCAACAAATATGTTGAAAGTTACACATTTTTGAAAATTTATAGATTATCAGGAATTGGGTGGACGAGCAAACGCACCATGTGACACAAGACATGTCATATCTGGGTCATTCCATGGGAAGTCACCAGAATTGTCCGGAAACGGGTCGCCTCATAGTAACAGATTGTAACAAGCTTTTGTGCACGTTTAGAGTTAGTAAGGAAATATCATTGTGTGAAATATCTCGTTTCAAAACATAATACATATTGTACAGGGTGCCTCTAAAGAATGTGATCCTTCAAAAAAAATACAAGACACCGACATTTTCACATAATTGTTAAGAAACAACAAACTGAGATAGAAAGTTTATTTTTGCTTTATTGTACAAAGTAAAGTATACTTAGTTGTAACGCAATGTAGATTTTGCCTTACCTTTATATGTGTGAGCCCAGAAAGTGGTTGAAATACACTGTCGTTAAGATGTGCGGCAGAAAATTAGACAAGTTTATTGATTTCTCCCATACTGAGGAAATCAGCCAAAGTCTTTATATTTGTCACAGTATGACTTCTATGTATGGTTCATCAGCACACAACCTCATATTGCTGTTTAATGTTTCTGGTTATAAATTACAGACACTTTTTACAGTATGTTTGGGGAAGAAAGTGCAAAATGAGGCTATTTCAAGAGTTAAAATCTTGTAATGGGAAAGATGGCAACACTATGCAGGTGGTATAATTGGAAACACCTGAACTTTGGTATTATTTACTGGAAATATGAAAATTGCACTCTGCCTCATTTGGTATCTATTGCGGACATACGAAATACGTGCAGTGCAGAATGTCCGTAATACGGAAGTTTCCAATAATCATATCCCAAGTCAACTGGAAGTTGTAAGTGGAAATTAATCTCAAGGGATCAATCAGAGTTGCAATGTGGAACATAATTTTACATTGACAGTGATGATTGTCAAATTAGTTAACTGAAAAACACTCATTTGTATGTCGCAAATGCAGTGTGAATACGTTGCAGAGTTCCTGAATCCAGAGTGTAGGTTCTCCCAGTAAATGTGCCAGGTGGTGAAATCCTGAGCAAAATGTCAGTGTGTGGAAGCCAACATGAATCTTCCTTGCTCGGCCATGTAAAACTCTGTGCAGGTCCATGAGGGTGCATAAATTTGACACACAATATTCACTGTTGTCATGAGACACTTCTGTAATGATCCCCAACCACCACTCCGAATTGTACACACAAGCAACGTATGATGAACTGTGTAGCATTATTTTACCTTGTGTTATCGGCACGTTGGAAACTTCTTTAGATATCACACTAACTTCAGTTCTTGTAGTCATGCTGGATATGTGAGATGTAAGCATGCGTGTTTTGGTTAGTGGTATGAAACAATGAAGACTTCTTGTTCCTTCAATGCGAGTTGCTTGAGCAAATCGTGGCTTTAACTTGTCTGTTTGCTGTTCAATTTCCTTAGAGCTGACATAGAAAACCTGAATGTTCTTGATTGTAGATGCAAATTCACATAGTTGCATAGGAGTTAGAATATGATTGTTGTATGGTCTTTGTATGCTTGCCCTAGTTGCCAACCGTTTCACTGTGGCACCTACACCATCAGAAGGTCCCTTTCCATGACAACTAGCAAAAAAGTGCCACTCTGCTTTCAAACCGAAATCATCCTCATGATGACAGAGATATATAAAATTTTTCCTGTTCTTGTATTGTGCAGAAGATCCATCACTGAAATACACAATTTTCCGTATAGCTGGGAATCTGTTTCTGAGAATTGAGAGAACTTCTTGTTGAAAGGAATAAAAGGATGCTGTGTCATGAATCAGGTGATCACTTACAGCACACAGAGAAACTGTACTAACATAATTCATTCCGCACATAGGCAACAAAAGGATGAAGTGTGGCTTGAGAATTTTCCCAGTGAAATCCTTGCACAGCGTCTTGGGCTACAAAAGCATAATTCTCTGAGAAATCTACTAGAAGGATGCACTCATCATCTGCAAGCGATGATTTCCTTGTCGACAGAAAGTGGCTTTGTGCAGAGGATATAAAATGGTGTCTGGTTAAGGCTGGAATTCTTTCAAGGAAAGTAGCAATGAATTCTTCTATTGTTTGTACGACTGATGTGAGTGTGCTCCTTACTGTAGTGACCCACTGTTTGTATGTTATTTCCTCATGTTCTGCACACACATTTTCTAGGTACTCCTGCACTTCGTAGCTCCCTGAGCAGTTTGTACATTCACCAAACATACACTCCATATTTGATATATCACAAACACATTTTTCCATTATAGTAAGAAGTTTGACATGGGGTTGAACAGAGTGCAGCATGAGCTTCATATTCTGGTGTATGATGCATACACACACACACTATGAGTTCCACCTGCTCCTGGAAGAACACACCATTTTGGACGTAATTCGGCAAATTTTGAGAACCCCACTTGCAAGTTTGGATGTTCATTTTTAAACAATGCATACAACTCTTTTAAATTGCACATTACCAGACGCTTTTGTTTATGCACCCTTCCTCCGTCAACCTTCACAGAAATGATATCTTTCTTTCCTGCACATATTCGGCTGTTTTCATCATTCTCATAAAACTTGCGGCAAGCATCAATGGTATCCCCATTCAGAGCAATGCCAGTCTTTGGTGAAGGCAGTGCCAGTATTCCTTTCTCAGCTTTCAGTATTTTGGCTGTTCGTACCATGTACTCAGTAGTGTTCAAATATTCTTTAACTTTTGTTGTTTGCCAACTATGAGGGGTAAGTGTGAGTATTTGAAGCTGTTCAGCTCTTAAAGAGTTGATGAATTTCTGCTGAAGTTCTGACATGAGAAGGTTTAGGTCATGTTCAGCATGAGTTCTTGTAGCCTCAGCAGATTCTTCTGACTCTTCAGGGATATGTAAAACTGCTGCAACATGCTTTGTGACACAAGATTGTATTTGTTTCATTTTTGCTTTTCCATACCTTTTTATCTTCTCTTTGTTCACATGAGTAAGTGTCTTCATGGGAGATACTTGTATTTCATGCAGACTTGAATTCAGTCTCTTCAATGGACTAGCACTGCTGTCTGGGACGTAATCACTGTCATTTACCTCATCAACATTACCCAAATCTTCAGGCTGGTATGGTGTTTCTTTCACGCGTGTCTCACATTTTCCACACAATTTTTGCCCAGGAATCAGTTTACCACCATATATCCTTGCTGTTTCTACAGTAATTGTCCTTAATGACTTCTTACAAGGACCCTTGTGATAGGAAAGTGGGTCGCAACAATGAGAACCAAATATATGAGAATAATTTTGCAAGTAAACCTTTGCATGATGGAAACAAATGTTATCTACACTACCTACTCTAAATTTCAACAGTTCTTGATCTAAACCTGGCAGGGTGCTTACCAATACAGTTCCTGTTTTTGGTGTGTAGTGATGTAGGTGACAAGCACTGTCTGTCTTCAAGCCTACACTGCACTGCACTGAGGGTTCATGTGGCACACAGCCCTGAGGCAATGCCATGTCTGTGTTTATTTCACTTTGAGTTATCACACACAGAATGAATGTCTTCCTGTCTCTTAAGTACAGTTTGTTAACAAGTCTTAATGTTATTCACACTAAATAATTGAAAAACACCACTGCTTTCACCAAAATATTACGGTACACCACCAGAAGCCAGCCTCATATCACACAATAGATTTGGCGGGAAAACAAAATAGTCCTGAAATTCACATGAAACAAATGAGTATCAAAATGCACAATTGTTTCACAATTAACTTTTTTGTTTTGGAATATACTCTTTTTATAGGTGTGAGTGCATGGGTCGAGGTACAGCAAATTGAAATATTTGAAAGGAAAACTCAATTACGCATTATATGTGAAAACAGATATTAGCAGAATGGCAGTACACATAATTCAGTATTCTATGAAAATGGTTCAGAGTGCAATCATGAAATTTCTCCTGAGGAACATGTTGGAATAGTACAATATTTTACTGCCACTCATTTCTTCTTGATATCTTTCCCTCATATGGAACTTTGCACCTAAAAAGAGTGCTTTTTTTTAGCTTTTTCATATTTTTAACATACATGACACACTTTTTAAGCAAGAAGGAAATATATTGCAGTCTTCCTTTTTAGTAGGGAGACCCCACACTTTGGGAACTGTTCTTGTGAGAACTATGAAGATTGCACTTTTTTTCCTTCCACTTTAAAATATGACATAGATTTCCACATATATACCACATATATGTGTGGGAAGTTGCTTTTTCGGTTATGAAAAAGACAACCACAAATTAATATAGTTGTCACCAAACTTAACTTTTTTTCATTGTATATATTTCCTTTACATAATACAACAACTAGAAATCATATGTCATTTATTTTCGTTACGCTACAAGCATTTATCTTGTACCTTCGAACTGTACGTTACCACGTCACTACACACTGAGACGGTAACTTTAATCAGTCCTGTAGCCCAAACTAATGACCGTAGACGTAAATAATTTTACAGTTTTCCATAATACCCTCAGACGTACATTTGTGCAAAATTTTATTAAAATTGGAGATGTAGTGGCGACTACCATTTCGGTGATTTGCCATGGAATGACCCATCTCAGAAACTATATGGAGTATTGTGATGAAAAAGACACTCAACTTTGGGTAATTGTTTGATAGGGAATCCCAGGTTTTACCACAATGAAAATTGTTACTCATCATAATCAATGCATGTCAAACATAATATTAAAAAATCAGAAAGGTAATATTTTTCATAGTTTCAGTATTGGGTGTATGAACCAATGTTTCCACTGGCATACAGCTATATTTTTTTGGACAAATGGCCCTAAGGCACTCACAAATTACCACTAATATGAGTACCCATAATATTGCTAGAAAAGTTGAATAAGTGGAAGAAGCATTACTATAATTGACAAGTTTAAAAACAAGATGCTGCAAATAGCTGTTGCGCAGGTCACTCCACTTTTCGGAGCGACGTTTGTTCTCAGTGTTGCAACCTGGAGGGAGCAGAATGGTCTGAGGATTTCGAACGAAATTTGTATTCGCTTTTTCGTGGGCTGTTTTCTACCTGTCAGAGTACAGAACTTCAGCTCACCTTTCGCCAACAACTCTTTTCCTTCTTTTAAAACTTGAACTCCACAATGGCGCAGTGGTAGTGTCGTCGTCTTGTAATCAAGGGATCCCGGGTTTGATTCCCAGTGGAGGCACATAGTAGTTCGGATCCCACTTTAAACTGTACGTCCAGTATCGATTAGCCTTACTGTGCATAAAGTGGACTTAAAACAACAAATCAATCCAATTGTTTTAAAACTTGAGAAACCATCCATTTGGATACTGCCGTGGCGGTGCTTGTGGACTCAACAACATTATACTTAAGTTTATGTAACTCCTTCTCATTTTGCAAATATGTTGCAAATTTGTAAACAATTTATGTGGCCTGTCCTCTAAGAGGCTTTCCAGAGCAGATTGTAAATTTCGTTGGGCCCGGCATGATTTGATTTTTGCATTTCAAAAATATGCAGCCAAGAGTAAAGAACAAGAACATTTCAATGCTTTGAAAAAGAACACAGGCAAGCGTGTTATCAGATTGCCTTCTCGTAGTGATTGTTGTACGATAAATAAAATAACCCCGACCCCTACGCATATCATGACTTGTCAGGCTATATGATGTTTATCCACTTTTAGTTCTCAGAAATTGTACTAAGACCAAAGTTTTTGTCGAGAATGTATATGGGTCTGTCCATACCAAATGGTGCAACACTGGTTGCTTGACCATTTTAAAATTTTCAATATTTTTGTTGTTCAAAGCAGGCATTATTTTTCTAAAACTTGACTGTGGTGGCCAGTTTTTGTTTCTGAACTTTGGGTATTTTTGGCCTTTGCAGACAGTTGTGATAATTATGACAACTCATCTAAGAAAAATGATAGAAAGCTGTGTAAAAAATGTTGTATTTCAAGCGTTATTTTATGTCCTGTACCTTTTTCATAATCTCAAATGCAAATGGCTGAAATTTAGAGCCAAAACTGATATTCAAATTTGAAGAAAAATCAAAGTTAGAATTTTTTTTAGTAGGGAGGTAATATCAAAGTTATAATTTTTTAAAGGAAACTTATAATCCAAAGTTTTGGCAGAAAATATTTGAGCTCTGCTACTGGTCTCCTCTTTTAGTTATAGCTCTTCGAAAATGCTCTATTCTTCTTTTCAAATTTTCAAAAATTTGTAACTTTCAACATATTTGTTGGACACGTCTAATATTAGACCAAGTATCAATCAGTAAAAAAAGTATGAAGGAAATCCATGACTACGAAGCAACTTCTTTTTTGTCTTCAATTGGGTGATTTCACGTGGAATGACCCTGAAGCAATGAAACTAGATACAAAACAGAATACATTTTCTTCATGTTGAGTCCCTGTATAACAAAATCTAACCTAACCTAAGTTCATTTGACATTTATAGTTTAAAT
This sequence comes from Lepisma saccharinum, assembly GCF_977018435.1. NCBI lineage: Eukaryota > Metazoa > Arthropoda > Insecta > Zygentoma > Lepismatidae > Lepisma > Lepisma saccharinum. The sequence continues at coordinate 1,362,182 of NC_139233.1, read as the reverse complement.
TTTTGGCAACAAAGCAATTCATTGCAGTAGCATAAGAGCGGAAAAAATAGCGTAATTTATCATTATTTGAGTGTACACTTAACCCACGATCAGTGTCACTTGAACAGTATTTGTGGTGTTTTCTAGGTGACTTTTGGAGTGTCATGAGTTATCTGATCACATTCTTGTGAGATGATGTAAAGAACAGCATGAGAGAGATCATTGTTGTGGAAGGAGAGTTGTGAAGAGTGAGCACAGAACTCACCCATGACCGATTACGTTACGTTCTTTATTTAGTTCTTTGCATTAATTATTACTGCAGTTCTATTACTATTATCACTACCAGTCCTAGCAGGAGCAATTACTATACTACCTAGGTATTAACAGATCGAAATCTAAATACTTCATTTTTTGACCCATCAGGAGGAGGAGATCCAGTTTTATACCAACAGCTATTCTGATTCTTTCGGCACCCAGAAGTTTATATCCTAACAAAAAATGTAACATAATCGGTCATGGGTGAGCTCTTTGCTAACTCTGACAACACTCCTTTCACAACAACGGTCTCTCTGTGTTTTGCGTCATATCAATAGAATGTGAGCAGGTCACTCATGACACACTAAAAGTCAGCTACACAACACCACAGGCCAATATTTAGAATTAATAAACAGTAAAATGACATTTAATTAAAATTAAAAGTGACGTGGCACCCACCCGCAGCCAATCATGGGTTAAACATGACTATCCTGATGTTTCTTTGGTGGCATTGTGGAGTGTTTTTTTTTTCGCCATGATTTTGCTTGATTTACATTGGGGTGCATTGCTTTTTGGGGAGTTTATATTTTTTTTGAGTGATTGCGTTATTTTGTCAAGCCTGCATTTTATTGCTTAAATTTTAATGTTTAAGTCATAAGGAAGCATATAATTAATTGGATGGGAAACAATTGCCCTTGTGAACTTTGGGAAACTCTAGGTGAAGATGATGTGGTGGTTTGTTTGTGGAACATTGATGGCATCTAGCACACACACGTTCTTGTGGCACAAGTAGATTCTGTTGCAGACTTTGCAGATACTTTTAATCACATTTAAATGACAGGTGCAAC